>NC_137080.1:12789472-12975320 GCF_951640355.1 Cnephaeus nilssonii
ATCCTATATAATAAAAGGCTAATATGCAAATCAACAAAACAGCGGAACTACCGGTTGCTATGACACGCACTGACCACCAGGGGGGAAAGATGCTCAACGCAGAGGCTGCCCTCTGGCGGTCAGTGCGCTTCCACATGGGGAGCACCCTTCAGCCAGAAGCCGGGCTCATGGCTGGAGAGCCTCTCCCACCTCCATGGCAGCGCTAAGGATGTTCGACTGCTGGCTGCTCTCAGATTGCAAGAGGGTGCAGGCTGGGCTGAAGGACCCCCCTTCTTCCCCCCAAGCACACAAATGTCATGCACTGGGCCTCTAGTACTGAATAACAAAAATGCTAGATCCTAAGTATAATCTTGGAGTAGCAATTAGTGATTCTATAAGATTTAAAATCCCTGATTGGAAAAAATAAAATAAAATAAAATAAAATCAAATCCATGATTGATATGTCACAAAAGGATACTTAATTATAATTCTTAAAAATGGAAAGAGCCAGCATGTATGGAACACTTACGTGTCAGGAAATATGTAAAACCGTTACACATTCTTTTAGTCCCTTAAGAACCCTGCAAGGAAAGCAGTCTCCCCATCGAGACTCCCTTGCACAGATGAGAAAAATCAAAACGTTACATAATCTTCCTCGGGTCAGATCTCGAGCATATGGGTGGAGGCTGGCTCTGAAGCCTAAAACCTGTTGTCTTCTACACTGTCCTGAGCTAAACATGTGACCCATGCAATCTGGGGAAGTTGACTTCCCAATGAGTTTCCAAATAAACTGTTAACCCGTGTGCTATTGTTACTCATCTCTGTATGTTTCCTATATTTTTAAACCTTGCTGATACAGAAGAGAAACATTAAATATATTGGTAGATTAAGGGACTGAAATGAAAATGAGAATATCTCTTGCTTCTAGTGCCCTGCAGGATAAAGATATCTTAGGTAGGTTGAAAAAGATTTTTGCTTTACATAAAGTTTAATATCTAAAAGTTCCTTCCTTTGAAAGATATTTGTTCATTTCTATTTGAGTATCCTATAGTGTTAGCTCATAACCTTTACTGTTGGTTTTATAGATGGAATTTTATCACCAACCCAACACATTCATAATTTTGTTTTCTGGCTATTGAAAAAAGATATATTGCTCAATATGACTTTAAATGTCAGTAACACTCTATAAACTGCCCCTAAAATAGCAACATCAGATTTCTTGCTAAACAACGTAAAAAAAGAAAAAAGTACAGATATATTGATTACTTTCCAATGGTCTTTCTACTACAGTTTCACACAAAGTACTACCATATTACTAAGGTCATTACTAAAAGTGAAAAACACTTATCTTGTACTATATCTTGTACTATATTTTTAAGGCAAGCATTAACATCTAATAAGCTTATATCACTACTACCCTATAAACTAATATTTCCTATAAATTGAAGATCATCTGAGATGTTCTATAAGTGATGGCAAATATTTCCTGGGTCTGAAAATGCATTACTCTAACCATTCTGTTAGACCTATAAAATATGATAAATCCTGAATTATTTTTCAAACGGTGAAAAAGATAATCATCATTCACTCTCCTGTTGCTGGATGGCAAGTGCCTGGCATTAAATGTATGTGAAACTCAGTGACCTGTTAAAGTAGACTGCATTATTAGTATTAGCTTTGGGTACAATGAGTTCCAATTTGGTTCAGCTATTTTAGAGCTTACAAATCAGGCAAAGACTTTCATAAATTTAAGAAGAAAAATAAAAGATGCCAACTTTATCAGCAGAGGTCAAATTATTTTACTACTCAAAAAGAGTACACAAAGTTGCAAAACAATTGTAAAAATGGGGGAAAATGAATATGTAGCCTACATATGGCAGGTACTATAGATTGATTCATCCCACACCCAAATCTCCTTCTCCCTTGCTTGTCCCTGCAACAGATGCTGCCAAAGCCAAATGTGTGCTTCGTAAGCCTGTCTGTAGTTAGAGGTGGCTCTGTGACAGAGTTCAGGCCAATGAAACGCTTGCCGAGGTTGGCCGGCCGCCCTCCTTTCCCTCTTCCTCCTGCCTTGAATGAAGGTGATGCAGGCAGGTGTGCTGTCACAGTGGCTGTTCCGCTCCCATAAATGAGTGTAATCCCAGGAGAATGTCAGAGGCATCACCTGAGGGAGGAGAGGGCGACCGCCTGTCTCCAGTTGTGTTTTAAGTACAAACTAAGGTTATCGTGTTACTTAACTCATCAACTACTAACCAATACAGTATTAAACATTTGAGTAGCTTTCTTTAGTTGTTGGGTTTTTTGTTGTTTTTTTTTAAATGAGTGATCATATCAAAATTGGACTTACACCATATTCCCAATTTGGGGAAATAAGAATTTTTTCTTATGTATTATTTCTCTTCATAATATTATTTGGTAGCTGAAACTGCTCTAAAGGTTTGATCAGAAGAGTTGTATAGTAACACATGCTATGATTTATCAATGAATGTACGGTAGCCGAGTCCTCTGTTCAAGCGTTATATGACTGACGTTATGCAGGGGTTGGGGAACAGCCCTGTTAAAAAGAGAAGATGCATGCAGTCAGGGTTCCTCAGTTTACTTATTAAGCAGTAACTTCAGAGAACTATGAGGTGTCTTCCTCTGCTTTGCTTGAAAAATGTAGAATATTTGTTCAAAATGGGATAAGTTATTCAAGTAAATATTATCAAAGAGGATTAGGTTATAGTTTAATCAATATTGAATCTTAAATATTAAGGCATCTTCTATAATATAATTTACCCACCATGCTAATAAAAACTGATATCCTAATACTTTAACCTCAATTCTTTTTTGAAAAAAAATAAGTTTTTATTGATTTGAGAGAGAGAGGAAGGGAGAAGCAGAGAGAGATAGAAACATCGATGAGAGAGAAACATCAATATTGAGCAGCTGCCTCCTGCATGCCCCCAAGCCGGGCATGAGCCCCTATGGGGAACTGAACCCAGTGACCTCTTGGTGTGTGGGTCGATGCTCAACTACTGAGCCACACTAGCTGTGCTTGTCTCAATTCTTATTAACCTTATTAATGAGCCTAAGCTATCTGAAAAAGACCCTGGTTAATATATGCACACCTAAGTTCACTGCAGCATTATTTACAATAGCCAAGCTATGGGAGCAACCCACGTGCCCATCAATAGACAAGTGGATAAAAAAGCAGTAGTACAGAAAAAGGAACCCTCGTGCACTGCTGGTGGGAATGAAGACTGGTGAAGCCACTGCGGAAAACAGTATGGAGTTTCCTCAAAAAAATTAAAAATGGAACTCCCATTTGACCCAGTAATCCCACTTCTAGGAATATATCCCAAGAAATTAGAAACAACAATCAGAAATTGCTCATAGCAGCACAATTTACAATAGCTAAGATTTGGAAACAGCCTAAATGCCCAATAGCAGATGAGTGGATTAGAAAACTGTGGTACATCTACACAATGGAATACTACGCTGCTATAAAAAGGAACTCTTACCATTTGCAACAGCATGGATGGACCTGGAGAGTATTATGCTAAGTGAAATAAGCCAGTCAGAGAAAGATAAATATCACATGATCTCACTCATTTGTGGAATATAATGAACAACATAAACTGATGAACAAAAATAAAGCCAGAGTCATAGAAGCATCGAACAGACAGTCCAACCTAAGAGGGAGAAAGGCAGGAGGAGGGGGGCATGGGGGTAAGAGATCAACCAAGGGACTTGTATACATGCATATGAGCATAATCAATGGACACAGACAGTAGGAGGGTGAGGGCATGTGTTGGGGGGGGGGTGGGAGCAGCTGGGAGAGGTAAAAGGGGGGAAAAGGAGATATGTAATATTTTAAACAATAAAGAATTCAAATTTAAAAAAAAGAATATCACCACCCTTGGTGTGGGGCGGGGGGAGTAGTAGTGCATATATACAATGGAATACTACTCGGCCATAAAAAAGAATGAAATCTTGCCTGGCCAGTGTGGTTCAGTGGTTGAGCATTGACCTATGAACCAGGAGGTCACAGTTCAATTCCAGTTCAGGGCACATGCCTGGGTTACGGCCTCGATCCCCAGTGTGGGGCATGCAGGAGGCAGCCGATCAACGATTCTCTCTCATCACTGATGTTTCTATCTCTCTCTCCCTCTCCCTTCCTCTCTGATATCAATAAAATACATTAAAAAAAGAACGAAATCTTACCATTTGCAATAGCATGGATGGACCTGGAGAGGGTATTATGCTAAGTGTAATACATCAGCCAGAGAAAGAAAAGTACCATATGATTTCACTTATATGTGGATTCTAAAGAACAATACACCAGTAAATGAACAAACAAAACAGAAACAGATTCATAGAAATAGAGAACAGACTACTGATGGTCATTGGAGAGGGGGGATCAGGGGGGCTGGGTGAAAAAGGGATTAAGAAGCACAGATTGGTAGTTACAAAATAATCATGGGGATGTAACTACAGCATAGAAAATATAGTCAATAATATTGTAATAACTATGTATGGTGCCAGATGGGCACTGGAAATATCAGGGAGAACACTTTGTAAAGTATATGATTATCTAATTGCTATGCTGTACACCTAAAACTAATACAAATAATATTAAATGTGAACTGTAATTGAAAAAAAAAAAGAAAAAGAAAAAAAATGTAAAAAAAGGCTCTAGTTAAAAAATATATCTAGCTAGTATTTTTACTAAACACTATCTTTGGTTTAAAACTAACAACCCTAGTTGAAATGTTTAAATTTTACCTAATTTTACAGAGCATCTTAGCTGAGTTGCAATTCCTTTTTCTCAGATGTAAAAATTTTCTCCATCAATATTAAAGAATACAACCTTTTCCACCTTTGTTTTACCAAATCTTGCTTAAAATAAGTCAGTACACTTGTGATCTTCAACGATCAATTTCCTTACAGACTGACTCTCTTATGTTGTGTATTTTCTTCTCACTGTTTGAACAATATTAGAATTCCACATCTTTCCTTTCTGGAAACCAGACTGTTGCTCCTAATAGAGAGGGGTATGACCTTCTTCCACTGACAACAAATATCTTCCCAGTACTGAATATAAAATACTGTCCTTGGCTTAGGACTCACTAACTTGATTTAAAATACCCTTGTTTAAAATGCTTCTCTGAACCAGAAGAAGATTTTGCCTTTTCCCAGGGTGCTCTGGCGGGATTCGTGAGGGATCTCTCCATTCTTCCTGCTTTCTTAGCCCCATCTTAGAAGGATACCCTCCCAGCAGCTAACTAGTCACCTCTGAACTTCACTGGCAGAGACCCAAGGTCCTGACTGACATCTAACAGACCACATCCATGGCCTGCAAGTGTTGACCCTGGGCAATGGTGAGGATGTGCAGTCGCCTCACCCTCCATCACACTGGCCGGCTCCTGCAAATCATGCCGTTGCCGAAGGACGTAGGGCAAACCTTTGTCAGCCAGGCAGAGAGCACAGCCCAGAACAGACTCAGTTGGGCAGTGGGGTGCAACTGCTCAGCTGTCCTGCTGGACTCTGGACCCCAACTCCCAACTCCATTCCCACCTGTTCCTTTGTGCCGGGCTGAGCTGTTCATTCCTTTCACAAACATCTGCACACCTGTAGCTGCATGGCCAATGGCACATTCAGTTCCCGCGCACAGAGGGGCTAACGTGAAAGGCTTATCAGCCTTACTAAGTGCTGCAACTCTCGTTCCACTTGTGCTTTTTCTTCTCAACCGCTAGGACCTCTGGGTACTGGGCTCTGCTCACTCATGACTACTATGATGTGCCATCCTGGTAGTCTTGAAACTCAGATTCACATCTCAATACAATTCTCAGAAGTACTGATTGCCATCTCTTGTAAAAGAGCTGCCTCCCTAGCATGAACTCTATCTAGCCCATGGGCCTCTCTAAGCCACTGGCTGAGGCCATCACAATAAAATGCCATTACACACACTTACAAGTGCATACACTTCCGCCAGGCAAGAAGCACAGCCTTGCGATGTTTGCGACTGAGTTAATCTTGCTTACAAAATTTCTTTCTGTGTCACAATACACATAAACACTGAGTCATTGTCATTCAAGGTCCTCCTTGATGGAGAAATGGAAGCATTTCCCAGGTCTCCCTGGTAAAGCTGTTAAGTGTTTTTACGAAATGTCTTCAGCACAAGGCTCTAAGTGATGAAGCAGCAAAATAAGATTTGGGTAGCAGTCACTTCAAAATGGAAAGAAGGCCTTTACTAGTTTTCACCTGCTATGTAGCTTGGCCTTTGATGTAGTGCTCAAGGATGCAACCAAGCCACCTTAGTGAGGTGGCTACACACAGACAAGGTTCTCAACTCAAAGAGCCCAAGGTCACAGCAAAGCAGCTGGACTTGGTCCAAACCCTGGAGATGCCAATTATTCTTAAAGCTAATCCTTCCCAATCACGAAGCCTGTGAAGAAGTAGTTACCACTGTTCCAACATTTCCAGAGCGTGTCACAAAAACCCACTTGTGAAGCTGTCCACCAAAAATGCAAGCTGCTTTTCCCAGTTTCCAGCCCTGATGACCAAGTACGGCAGATAGGGTTTCTACCGAAAACGTTGGTTTGTTTCTTTTCAATGAAGTGCCTGGTGTTTCTCTTTGTATATGGAGATTCAAAGTTGGAACATCATGACTCAAAAAGATCAAAGTGGGTGCCAGCCCCACTCTAGTTAATACTTTCTTTTTGATGATATTATATTTGCCAAGAATTTGTTCAACACAATAAGAAAAATGTATTTCCATTATAATATGATCACAATCATATATTTTACCAATACTTAGTAACTGTACCATATAATCAATTATTAAATATTTTTAAGCCCCTAATTGGTGCCCTGCATGTCTGGAGTCCCTTAATCCATAGCAATTTACAACTGTAGGTTGTGTTGTTTTGCGTCCTGTGGGTCTCAGTTTTTCCAGGTAGATAAGAGACTGGAAGGTGTGGGGGGACATTCCCTTCCAGAATGTCCGTCCAAGGCTTAGATTCTAAGCAGTCTCTGACCAAATCATCAAAGAATCAAATTCTAAAAACTGAGAATGGATCAAGATAGCCTCGGATAGTGAGAAAGACAATTCAAATTGGGCGGAGGTGACGGGTGCGTGGCAGGGAGAAAGGAGTAGTTAAAGAATATTCTAAATCATGAGCTATGGATGAGAATGGGGTGGGAAGGAGGGAAGACAGCAAACACACCCGCCTTATGTAACATCAGAAATAAAAATGACACTGGTCAAAACTGTGCAGGCCTTTCCAAGCCATACACTGCAATGTAGGTAAATTCTAAAGAGGTGCCTGTAATGGGGAATTATCGTGACTATCACAGTGTTTCAATACAGGCAGTAACAGCAAGTTCCCAAAGTCAAGTAATTTATTTCCTATGATCTTCAGAAAAATGCTCACTGTATTAAGAAAATTAGAAATTCCATTCATTTTTCACCCAAAAATTAGAGTATGTCTAACACCTAATTGTGTATTCTAGAGGACAAGCATATATTTGTGAAATCTGTTAGATATGGTAAAAAAAAAAATACAGACTAAAAGTTTTTCTTTTTTAACAATGGAAAATGTTTTTTCTTTTCATTTGATTATAGAACTCAGAGCCCCATGGTTATCAGGCATGAATATCCTCACTGTTAAAGTCACTGGGAATGCAGTGCCCACGGAGGTCCCAGATATGTCTCTTGCATCAACAGTGTTTGGATGGAACAGGCCCAGGGACGCCCCTTCTTCCAGCCTCCGGCCACTGTCCTGTGTCTTATCCAGTCACCGCCTTCAGAACCACCTCTGGGACCAGCCAACACACCGGCTTGTTTTTCTGCCTTAAGTCCTTATTGCCGAACAACCGTGAGCTCCCAAATCCGTCAGAATTATTCCACTGGGGCGGTGGGGGGCGGGGGGGGGGGGACATCTGCAGGCCTCCCACACCTACCTCTCTCTGGGCTTCTGTTCCCATCGTGATGATGTGGCTGAGCATCTCTTAAAGCTGCAAAACCAAAACCAGCGCGGTGGCCGCGTTCTCTCCGGGACGAGCTGAAGCCTCCCCAAGAGGAGTGGGCAAAACTCAGGGCACCATGGGAGCTGCCCTGGCCCTGGAGAGGACCCCGAACCAGGCCCTTGTGGAGCTGCAGGCCCTGGTTCTGCCCGCACAGACCCTCAGCTCTGGGACTTCCTGCAGAACCACTTCCGGGGTGAGGAGGTGAAACTCATCAAGAAGATGGGCGACACTTGACTCACCTCCGCAGGCTGCTGGCCCCCAGGCTGGGCAGGCGAGTATCTCTTCGAAAGGCTCGCCCTCAAGCACGACCAGGAGCCCGTGGAGCCCAGAGGCATCCCCCTGGTGTCTGGCTTTTGCCTGAACCTCTCCCCGAAATCACTGGCCATTCTTTTAACCACCCTGAAGACCTCTCCAATGCATTGGACCAAATGAAACAATAAAGCTTTTTGCAGGAAAAGAAAAAAAAGGCACTAAGGAAAGGAAACATGAATATCTTATTTGCAAATGTAGTTACTAAAACCATTAAAAGCCATTGGTTGAAAAGTGTTTCTCAGCCTCAGCACTACTGACATTCTGGGTGGATAATTCTTTTTTTTAAAAAAAATATGTTTTTATTGATCTCAGAGAGGAAGGGAGAGGGAGAGCAAGATAGAAACATCAATGATGAGAGAGAATCATTGATTGGCTGCCTCTTGCACGCCCCCCTCTGGGGATCGAGCCCGCAACCCGGACATGTGCCCTTGACCGGAATCGAACCTGGGACTCTTCAGTCCGCAGGCCAACGCTCTGTCCACTGAGCCAAACCAGCTAGGGTTGGGTAGATAATTCTTTGTCGTAGGGTGCTGGCCTGCAAGATATTTAACAGAATCCTTGGCCTTTGCCCATTAGATGCCTGCGGCATACACCCTGGGATGTGACAGTCAGTATCTCCAGACATTGCCAAATGTCCCCTGGAGGGCACAATAAACCCAGTCAAGGACCAAGGGTTAAAATAAACTGTTTTATTAGAACAATAATCCTAACACTTGCATAGCACTGTGTACTGGACACAATCAATTTGAACCTCAATAACAACTCTAAGGAGTCAGGCTTATTTTAACTTCCATTTTACAGATGAGGAGACTGTGGTACAGAGAGGTTAAGTGACTTGTCCACTGGACACATAAGTGGCTAAGGAAAGCCAAACCCAGAGTATGGCTCCAGAGTTTGGGCTCCTAACTTCAACACTACACCTGCTATGAGATGGGGAGAATAAACACAAATCAAAATTGTTTTCCACTCGAGATTTTTAGTAGTCCTATAACATTGGGCACCTTACATATACCTCTACTGAGTCCAGATTATTCATCTGCAAAATAGGAACAATAATGAGATTAAAATAAGATACCTTTTTCAAGGGCATTTAGTAAGGCCTCAACAAAAGCTCTAAGAATAAAGAATAGACTATTCATATTTATCTACTAGTGGCCCGGTGCATGGATTCATGCACACGGAAAGGAAACTGATTAGAAGAAATATTTTAATATCACTATTCACTCTTTCTCTATAATAGAAGTGTCTACCAAATTCACAATTGACAATGACAGATTGAAACACATGTGTGCAATTGGTGCCAGCAAGAGCTTTATATGTATCGCATATGCACGAGTCAACTTAGCCTTTTATATATATAAACTTGCTTAATTAGACCTACTTTCTGAGGTAGCTAAACTCTTTCCAGCCCAGTGAAGCACCTCAACCTCTCTTTTAGGTAATTGTCAGCAACACAGCAGTAAATATCAACATGAAACAGATTATTATTGCAGATCGTGCAGGCAGAACAAAGGGTAAAATATTTAACTGTAGCAGTGTTTGACTATATTCTGCACAGTGAGAAAACCTGAAGTTATTTTCAAGGTCCACCATTTCTTACTTCTTTTCAGTTGGGTCAAGTTTCTAAGCTTTCTAAATTTCCGTTTTCCAGCTAATGAAAAGAAAATAGGATTCCACCCAGTCTCCTATCTACCTACTCCAGGGCTTCTGTGAGGATCAAATGAGATGAGGCACGGGAAAACTCTTCACAGACATTTGATTAAAGTGTGAAATGTTTCCACCTGGCTATAAAGCAAGTCATGTTCCTAGGCTGAAGAAACTGCAAAGAGGCTAGTCGTCGCTAGGGAGAGGAAGCTGGATGTTGCTATGTGATGTCATTACCCGGGCTGGGCTGGGTGCTGCATTTTGCGCCATGGGGTCTCAGCAGTGATTTAATGGGCTGTGGCTTCAGGGTGGTGGCGGGACCTGTGTCCGACTTGGGGGAAGCCGAGTGTTGCTTTGTGGGCACCAGGTCCGAGGTGCCATTTCTCTGTGCGTGTCACAGCAGCTCCTGTGTTGAGCATCTGCCCCCTGGTGGTCAGTGCTTGTCATAGCGACTGGTTGGACAGTCAGACACTTAGCATATTAGCCTTTTATATATAGAGATCTACATGTTAATACATTTTTGGTTTCTCTTCCCTGTTTACCTGCATATAGTAATTATAGTTGCTTATACAAAGAAATTACTGTAAAATCTGGCTTCTTTGGGTGTGAGTTACCCCTACTAGTCATCTGTGGCACAAAATACCTCCTGGGAAACAGTTTGGCTGGTCAAACTGTTTGGTTGGTCACACAAACCACCGCAACAGTCCTCACAATTCTCAACGGCTGTTGAGTAGCTCTTGGACGCCAGGGACAGCACCTGGCTTCACACACTGCATCACACACGTCGTATCCACAGGTGTTAAGTATTGCTCTCCCCACCCTCCCACCCCACCAAAGATGTCCACTCCCCAATCCCTGGACCTGAGAATATGTTCACTTACATGGCAAAAAGAGAGTTTGCAGATGTAATGGGAATGTCATGAAAGGTGCACAAGGATAATTAAGGTGACCTTAAAATACAGGGTTATGCCTGGACTATCCAGGTGGCCCCAATCTAGTCACCCGAGCTCTTCAAAGCAGAGACTGCAGTTTATCTGGAGGCAGACGAGGTTCAGCAGAAGGGAGACCAGGGGTGCAGCTGCGCAGTGCTGCCTGAGGGGTTGCTGGTGTGAAAAAGCAGGGCGGTGCGAACGCCAGTGTAGGCAGCCTGGGAGTGGAGAGGCTCCTGGCTGACAGCCGGGAAGGAGACGGGACCCCGGCCCTTGTAGTTGCAAGGAACTACATTCTGCCAGCAACCTGAATGGACCTCTAAGTGGATTCTCCTCCGGAACCTCCAGGTAAGAAGCCAGGCCTGTTGATACCTTGATTTTGGTTTTATGAGACTCGATACAGAGAAACCAAACAAGCCCACTAAGACTCTGACCCACAGAATTGGGGACTTTAACTTGTTCTATGCTGCTGTTTTCATGATAATTTGTTACAACAGCAACAGGAAGCTAACTCAGCTCACAATATTCCTGAGACAAGGAAGCACTACAGACACTCAGCCACGGCTATGCTGGGAATTACCAAGTGGCAGATGGGGTTTAGAAACTGGCCTTTCAACCCCCAGACTGTTTTCCTAAATAATTAATATGTGCATCAGAGGGGAAGTAAATAGTTTCACATCCATTCACTCGATGGCTCCCATCAGCCACTGAAAGGTAGGCATTATCATCCCTTCTCCAGAGGAGAAAGGCATGTGTACTTACACAAGGTTGGGCTGTTCCTAAGTGACAAAGCCACAAGTTCTTTCCTCTCGCTGCCTTTGAATGTGCTGCCTTTAACGGTAAAAATGTAATAAATATATTATAGAGGATTAAACAAAGCAAGACATGAAAGTCCAGAGAGGCAAATGCTTTTCCGCTGAAGGGGGACAGAAACAAGTAAGAATTTGTGCAACTGATGAGATTTTGAGTCTTGATGGACAGGTAGGATTTCAAAAGAGGAATGTTAAGACATGCAAATTTGAAATCAAAGTGTGTGTGTGTGTGTGTGTGTGTGTGTGTGTGTGTGTGTGTTGTAATTGGTCACCGTGGAAGTAAAAGTGTTTGGGCTTCATCCCACTGTGAAGCAGCTGCAATACGGTTGGTTGGTAAATAGTGAACATCTTAGGGCAGGTGTGTTCGGTTCTTGAACTGATATTTTGCAGATGTGTTTGTATCACAGTTAATGGGACAACATGAAAATGCTAATGCTGGCTAACTGTCATTTCATGAGGGCAGAACTTCCTATAGGGACTATCTACCAGAACCCAACACAGAAACTTCCAATAATATGAATGCAGCTGGTGCAGCAGAGATAGTGGGGGACCGCTGTGCAGCCAGGCAACCCTCTCCTCTCCAACGCTCAGGAGGCGCTGTGCCGCGGCTACACTGGTACTAAAAATCAATACTGCTTCCCTTGGCCATAGCTAATTAGACACCTAACTACAGCTGGGTCAGGTTCCCCATTCTGGGGATTTGGAATTGAGTCTCTGAGATGCTTTGTAAAAGAACCTCTATTAGTAGTTAAACTCATTAGCCGTGTAAACTAGAGGGCTGATTTGTAAGGAGTTTGTTTGCAGAGGAGAGAACAGAGCAGGTATGTCTATAGACAAAAGATGAACGAGCTCAGAATCAGAAACTGGAGAGACGGCAGACCTGGTTCCAGGCGCCTTCCAGGCACTGTGAGGTCTTTCTGTACTTCTTGACCTGGATCCATGAGACACGCCCCTCTTATCTTGATAAGAAATATTCCTCCCCAATTTCTTTAGCCCAAGTCGAGTGGATTTGCATTCTCAAAAACCAGTGATCCTTGTATCACATTCTCAAAAGGAGCACTTGGGACCATGTGTCTTCTCCCTGTTCCAAACTTGGGAAAAAACCCCAAGATGAGGTCAATCTACTTGTCTGCCTTCTCCACATACCAGAGTGGCTGAATGGTGCTAAAGAAAAAATCAAACAAATGAGCAGGTGGAACCATCACCATGGCTGCCAGCCCCCACTGTGTGCTCAGCAGGGTCCAGCAGGCCGCCAGTTTCTCTACTCAGTCTTCCTGTTGCCCCGTCATCTGGCAGCCACCACCCCATCTGGCCAGTCGCGCCCACTGCGGCCTTCTGCAAAGAGCTGTCTCTGGACCTCCTTCCCTCCACTTGCAATGTGGTTTCCACCAGAGGCCATTGCACCTGCCCCAGTAGGAGGTACTTTCAATATGCCTGCTTGTTACCAAATCCAAGGGCCGGTTCTCATTCCTTCTCTTGCCTTTCAGCAGCATTTGACCGTGCTGAGACGCACTCCTTAAAATATTAAATATCCCCAAATGCTCCCGGGTGCCACGCTCTGTGAATTACTCGCTGTGCTCATGATGGCTCCCTGTCCATTGTCTCTTCCTGTGCACACCCCTTAATCGCCGATGCTCCTCGGGCTGTAGGCCCTGACTCTTTTAATAGGACACCATCTCTGAGGGAGCTGGTTTACTTCCATGGCTTGACGGTCTTCAGCCTGGTGTCTTCAGTGGAGGCCTCTCTTTGCAGTGCTTCCTGTGTATTTCCAACTGCCTACAAGAGAGCCTCTCCTCTTGGGCATTTTTCTCATCTGAAGCAAAACACCTCAAACGAAATCCGTCATACCTTTCCACTCCCCTCTTCCACCTGGGTACCCACCTTCACCACCCCCTTGCACAAACCAAGAACCTAAGCACTGTCTTTGACTCCATTTCTTCCTTCTCATTCCATGTAAGTGCTCACAAGGTTCTGTGAATGTTATTTTTTAATACATTTTTATCGGTTTCAGAGAGAGAGAGAGGGAGAGAGAGAATCACTGATTGACTGCCTCCTGCACACCCCACACTGGGGATCGAGACGGCAACCCGGGTATATGCCCTGACCAGGAATTGAACTGCGACCACAGATGCTCGACCACAGAGCCATGCTGCCTGGCCTGTAAATGTTATTTTGTAAATATTTCAAGGCTCTTTCTTAATCCCCATGATACCTTTCTGCATTTAGGTTATCGTCACTTCTCACCTGAATTACTGCAGAGACTTTTAATGCATGTCCCTGACTCCAGTCTTATCCAAAAAATGCAAATTTGATACCTGGCACCCAGTGATCACAAGATAAAGCCTAAATACTTTGTAAGATTCATTCCTTGCTTTACTTCTCTGGCCCATTTCTTAGCACTCTTCTTACCCGCACTTCCCTGGCTCTTTAGCTTCTCCAAGAGTCTCACACAGGCCATTTACTTCTGCACCCTTCTTCATCCTGCCCTTCAACGGGCTAACTCCCACTCCTACTGTACCCCTGGGCAATCTGCTTGACCCTTCTGGCCTCTTCAGGTTCCTCTAACACTTGACTACTTTTTGAAAGTGTTCCTAAACCCCCAAATCTGAGCTAACAATCACTATCGCGTTCTTCCACCGCATCCTGCACTTCCCCTACTAAAGCAATCATCACACTGACTTAAAAATCTATTTATTTTTATTGTGGGAAGACTGGTTAATAACATTTCAGGTGTGCAACATTATAATTTGATATCTGTATACTCTATTGCGTGCTCACCACCAAAAGTCTGGTTTCCATTTTGTTACCATATATTTGACTCCCTTTACCCGTTTTGCTCACCCAACCCCTTTTCCCTCTGGTAACCACCATTCTGTTGTCTGTATCTATGAGTTTGTTTTGTTCTGTGTGTTCATTACCCTTTTGTTTTATATTCCACATTTTGCAACAATATGGGTGGATCTTGAGGGTATAAGTGAAATAAGTCAGAGAGGAAAGGACAAAAACCATATGACTTCCCACTGGCTTTTCACTCCTTGTCTCTTGGGATTCTGGATTGGCAGCTGTTACTGTTATTCTTCCAGTACCACAGGGTGGGGCCCCTAAATATTTCTGGGAGGACTATTGGAAATGTTTCTTAATTTGATTTACTAAAGGAAAATAATACTAAGGTTATGTTTTTAAACATCTGAATATGAATGATTAATGTATTTCCCATTTGCATATATGTTAGAAAGAGTAATAGCTTAGGACCAGTTCAATATGCGTTCATTGTCACATCCGTAGAAAACATGCGTGTCTCGTCAGTATCAGTGTATTACTTTGATTCACAGAATCTCTTTTGGTAATGTACCTCATTATGAATTTAAAATTCACATTTCATTTATGTGACTATGGTCATCCTTTATAAAATGTCTCGCTTAAAAATTAAATAATTGCAAGATTATTTCCTCTAAAATTTAGGAGTTATATTGGCCCAAAGACCAGGGGGAGGAAAGGAAGCAAATTTAGGGTTTCTTTTAGAGACTCTTTTCTTTCTCTTCATTTTGATTTAAACAACTTTCCAGAACTCCCCCTAATTACTTTCATGAATGCTTACAGCATTTTTTTAGATAATTATATACACACACATAATCATGTATATATTTTGTCTATACATAGCATTAAGGTGTATACACATTTATTAACACACAATGATAAAAGTGAACTTACTGTTGAACACAATATTACTCTTAAGAGAAGATTTTCCAAAGAAACTAATCATGGGTTTTACTTTCAGAGTTAAGTTTAAAAAACATCCAGTATGTTGTTTGCCACAAGCTGAGATGAAAATAATATCAACACTCAAGCCCCCGTTTCCCTCCTATTTTTCAGGCAAAGAAGTAACTTAGACAGGAGTTCCATTCTTTAAGTAAGGTGGGTGAGAGCCTCAAGAGGGCCAGGCAGGGGGCTGGTGGGGGCTCAGGGATGTCCACCAGGAGTGGGTGCAGGGGGAGGAAGAGGTGTGCCCAAGGTCAAAGCCCAGGGGAGGCACCCAGAAGCTCTGTACCCTTAGGCAATTTGCTTGACCCTCCTGGCCTCAAGCGAATGGGGAAAATAACACTGAATTCAAAGTGTTGTTCTGAAAATTAAATGAGATTATGTATATAAAGTTGTTAGCATAGTGCCTGACAAGAAGTTAAACACGCAGCAAATGGTATGCTGTAATTATTTTCACACTTTCATCCCTCTAGAATTAAAACTGTAGAGGAGAAAAAAAATCTGTGCAAAGATGAAAGTGCAAACATCTAGTTCTTGGTTGCTTTAATTATACTTAGATCAATCTTAAGGAGAGTATTCTCCGAACAAGAAGAATAACACACATTCTATTGGGAGAAACGCGGGAGCATATTGTAAAGCATACCTAAGCTGTATTTTTTAATTAAATGTGTGGTCTTAACTGACCGCTTCTATTTTAAACCTAAAGAAAAAGAAAAAAATCATCAGGCGTTGTTATTTTTGTTATCATAGACCAAATATACCTGCAAACGAATAGCTGAGGTTTAAGAGTCAATTAAGGAATAAAAATCTTCTCTAGCCAGTTTGGCTCAGTGGATAGAGCCTTGGCCCAAGAACTGAAGGGTCCCGGGTTCGATTCCCTGTCAAGGTCATGTACCTCAATTGCAGGCTCGATCCCCTGGTCAGGTATGTACAGGAGGCAACCAATCGATGTGTCTCTCTCACATCGATGTTTTTCTTTCTCTGTCTCTCCCTCTCCCTTCAACTCTCTAAAAATCAATGAAAAAAATATCCTCAGGTAAGGATTAAAAAAAAAAAAAATCTTAAGGCAAAAATTCCATTTATAAAAGAAATATCTAACTTAAGGTCTTGTTATATAAAGATGGAAAACCCTGGGGTGCATTATATACACAGACACTCACTCTTTCATGCCCATCCATTGTTCTGTGCCTCTGGGGTTGTGAAAACAGGATACTCCAGGGAGAGGAACAGGGGCAGTGATCTTACGGAGAGGTGGAGGAACACCCTTCCCTCCTGTCCGTTTGGTTTACCACCTCAGATCAGCCCCTGGAAGTGCTATCTGTGAAATCGCCCATGTTTTGGGAACCCTTGGGGACACTATGGTGATGAATGAGATTTCAGATCAATCAAAGGCATTTCCTTCCTGCGATAGCTTTTGAGCAATCCCATTGAGAACCAAAGGCCAGCATATATAGTAACCAATCATGTAACTAGACAGCCCTCTCGCTCAGGAATTCTAAAGCACAGCAGCCAGTGCCCAGCGGTCAGCGAAAAGGTGATCTGTTAGTGCCAACGTCCAGAATTCACCTCTCAAGGTGCCTGGAAGCAAGAGGGCTGCTCAGTCCCTGCTAACCAGTCACCCCTGGATCACCAAGTAATCTGACATGTGTGATATATATAATCCCACTTCTGCTGCTCTTCTCTCTCCCTTTGTGTCCTTAGCATCACCTCTCTGAGAGAAAAAGCAAGCAGATGGAAGACGATGAACAGGAATGGGTAGAAAAGTATGGCAGAAAAAGACGGCTAAATTAAGCCAAATACTTGATTATCTCTGGCATATCTATAATAATAAAAGCGTAATATGCTAATTAGACCGGACGTCCTTCTGGATGAGCTTCTGGACAAAGCCGGGGCTGCGAGGGAAGCCAGGGTCCTGGGTGCCAGAGGGAAGCTGGTGCCAGCAGCTGGGGGAAGGAAGGCCTACCCTTGCACGAATTTCATGCATCAGGCCTCTAGTATGATTATAAAATCCTAAACCTCACTTACCACATCAAAGTTAAAGTAGAGGGTTCAGGTCAAAACTTTGACTTCTCAGGAATACAAACATCCAGAGTAGTTTTCCTAATGAGGAATCTATAACAGGTTAACTCAGACCTGGTAGTATAGTTTGTCAAACTTTTTCCTAGTCCCCAAAAACTGAGATTTCTAAGTTCTTGTGGCTTTACCTTATGAAAATCTAGCGTGTAATTCTCTAGATCACAGGTGGGTGGAGAACTACAACCACAGAAGCAAATACACGACTTCCAGGCATAGTCTAATGGCATTGCGTTGAAGAAGCGCTAAGAAAGGAAGAGGTGAGCAGAACAGAACCTTCCTTCCCCACTCCCCCGAGGGCAGCTGTTTTTAAAACTCTGTACTTCAGTTCATCTTGGGATATATATCTTAGAATAGGATTCTTCCTATTTATAAAATTACAGTTGTCTATTTGTGTTCAATCAATCTTAGAAACATTTCACAAGGCATGGGAAATACAAACATCCTTTGATTTGTACTTTTCTTATTTTCCTTACTACCAATGGCAAGCAGATTTAAAATTCTAATATTGAAAACAATAGATGGGGTGGGGCTTAAAAAAGGGGGGGCGGGTAGAAAAAACACACAAAAAAAGGAGACGAAAATATACGGGTAGCCAGGAAAGTATACCTTTACCTCTCTATATTAATCAATTTTTATTACATAAATCCCACATTGAAATCTAACAGGAAACAACTTAAAAGTTCAAAATAACATCATAGATCAAAGGCTTTCTAATATTTTAGGCGACTCATAACGTGTCATCTCTTACATTAATACTAAATTCAGTCCAAAGGTTCTTCAGAAAGTCTTGAAGAATATAATGTTGCGATAAAAAGAAGTAAACCTTTAAGAACATTCGTTGGCGTTCTGTTTCCAAACCTAATCCTCCAGGCATAAACTACAAAGTTAATAAAGAGCAGATTAAAACCAACCAAGGACAAATTATTAACTCCGTTTCCCATTTCACTCTTCGATTCTTGTTTTAAATGCATTGGGCATCTCTGCTCCCAGCGTGGTTAAAGCTGCAGCTCTAATATTCAACGGATCTTATCACAAAGGGTGTAGACACTTCCTAAATGAAAGCACCATATGCCTAATTATTGAGCTATATTTACACCCGTAGCGACCTCTGAATGAAACATTTCAGCTTCTGCACTCACACATATTTCTTTCTTTGCCCCTAAGGTATTCTTCCAGATTTCATTCTTCTCTGTCCCCACCCCCTCCCCAAACCCCCAATCCTCATCATGCCAAATAATAATAATAATAATAATAATAATAATAATAAAAGAATCTGAGTATTTGAGTGATAGCAGGACAGGAAGCCAGATGTACCTGGACACTGGTTTTCCTAAGGATGAGCATCACTTCTCTGAGATAACAATTGAAACAAGGCAAAAGAATGCTTACTTTCCTGCCACAGGAAGCAGGGATTTGGGCAACAGCAAAGGAAGGTGGCAGCAGCAATACAAACTGTTGTTTAACACAGCAATACTGCAGCCAAAACTTCCTTTCCTTTCCTGGAAATGACTTCTTGAATCCAATTACTTATGAACAACCCCTTTTCTTAAGAAAAGTCCAAGCTATCATTTCAATCAACCCCTAGTTGCTAAGAAATAAATACTGTTTATTGGATATGCTACATGCCAGGCATTGTGCTGAGTCACATATATTTTCTACTTTAATTCTTACAACAACTCTGCAAAAGAATTATTAGCTCCATTTCCCAGATGTGCAAAGGGAGTCTCAGAAGGGTTTCCCCCGCTGCCACAATTCTAGTCTGACTACAATTTTGGTGACACGCTTGAACTGTGTCTCATTTTGGTTATATTTAAGACAAATTGCCTTCCACTTTACATTCTGGGCCATGAACCTATGAGATATTTTCAAGGGAAAGGTGTCTCCACACTTAGAGGGTCTGCTTGGAAGATAATCCTAATATATAAAAACCCTGGGTCATAATGAGCGGAGGCTGACCGACCGGAAGTCAGTGCTGGCCCTGTCCCCCAGCAAGTGTTAAGGGGCAATCAGGCAGGCAGACCAGCAGTTAGAGGTGATCAGGTAGGCAGGCCAGCGGTTAAGGGTGATCAAGTAGGCAGGCAAGTGGTTAGGGGAGATCAGGTAGGCAGACGGCCCCTTGCCGGGCTGGCCCCACCCCCAAGCAAGCAGTTAGGGGCAATCAGGCAGGCAGGCAGAGTGGTTAGGGGTGATCAGGTAGTCAGATCAGCGGTTAGGGGCGATCAGGTAGGCAGACAGCCCCTCGAAGGGCTGGCCCCGCCCCTCAGCAAAGAAAGAGGGAGGCCCAGGCTAGCCAAGCCATTGCACCCCAGCCTGTCGCCTGCAGAGGGAGGCCACCGGTGGCAGGGGAGGGGCGGGGGCAGTGCTGCACAGATGGCAAGCAGTGGCAGTGGCGGGGGTGGGGCCAGCTGCCTGCAGCTCAGGGAAGGAAAGCTCCGATAGGCCCTGATCTCAGGCCAGGCCTAGAGACCCTACCCGAGGGGTCCCGGATTGTGAGAGGGTGCAGGCTGGGCTGAGGGACCCCCCTCTCCCCCGCCCCACTGAGTGCACGGATTTTCATGCATCGGGCCTCTAGTATAATATATAAAATTAGCCACACACAGGTCAAATACAAATAATAAATGCCAGGGGAATTTGCCTAAGGGAGAGATCAGTAAAGGTTGGGAATGTGAGAGAAAACTTCATGAAGGACATGGATTTTGACCAGGTGAGAAGACACTCGATTTGAGAGGGATAAAGCAAGACAAAGCTGTAAATTTGACGTGTTTTGAAGACAGTGACTATGCAAGTTAGTTGAAGCAGAGTCCCTTCTAACTTAAGAGATAGGACTCAGCGGGCTGGCGTGGCTCAGTGGTTGAACATAGACCTGTGAACCAATAGGTCACAGTTTGAGTCCCGGTCAAGGCACATGCCGGGGTTTCAGTGTGGGGCATGCAGGAGACAGCCAATCAATGATTCTCTCTCATCACTGATGTTTCTCTCTCTCCTTCTCCCTTCTCAGAAATCAATAAAAATATATTTTTAAAACAGAGAGAGAGAGGACTCAAGGAGCAAACCAAGGCAGATCTGTAGATTAGGAATGTCAGCCACAGCATCTGGAACTTCATTCCAGAGTAATGCCTTTCAAACTTTAGTCACTGGTCCAGCAGTGTTAGCATCACCCAAGAGCATGTTAAAAATGCAAATTCTGTGACCCACTCACACCTACTGAATCAGAACGTTTGGGGACAGAGCCCAGCAATCTGACAGTAAACATGCCCGCCAGGTGAATCTTTGAGTAGCTGACTCCATAGGAAACGAAGGGCCACTAAAACCTCTGAGCTGGGCAACAGGAGAGAAGAGATATTTTAAGGTTCATCTAATAGAGATCTGCAGAACGCATTTGAAAAGGGACCATTTGCAAATTCATAAAATTCATAGTTTGTACCATGGCAAATATTTATTTGAGATAGCACTTTTCAGGAGATACAATATTAAATTAGAAAACAGAATTCTTTCTCCAAATATACCTTCTTACAGAGAACATTTTTATTAAGTTCTGATTTCTCTTATGGAAAATAACACCCAACCTATGACTTTTCATTTCGGTATAGTATCGTTAGCATTACTTATGAAAACACCATTGTCCCTCAAAAGTTTTTCACTAGGATAGGAAAAACACACACCTTTAATTAGGTATATCATATATAAAATTGAAACGTAAAACGAAAATAAAAACGGTTCTTATTAAATGTAGTCCAATTTCTAGGTAATAATGGACAGAAATAAATGAGACCTTTACCCAAATTAAAATCAGCAGTGCTCTCTTATCCATGGTGGATCGGTTCCAAAACCCTCAGTGGATGCCTGAAACCAGAGAATACCAAACCCTATATATACTATGTGTCTGCCTACACATACATACCTATAATAAAGTTGAATTTACAAACCAGCCACAGCAAGATTACCAACAACTAATAATAAAATATAACAATATGCTGCAACCAAAGTTATGTGAAGGTGGTCTCTCAAAATACCCTATTGCACTGTACTCATCCTTCTTGTGATGATGTGAGATGAGACCATTCCTATGTGACAGATGAAGAGAGGTGAATGGCATGGAGATTGTGACATAGCGTTAGGCTTTCATGGACTTTCGGATGATAAGGGTTACTTGCACACGAGCACCAGAAAAGTCGATCTGATAACCAGGGTGTTTTCCACATGACTAACCGGCAGGGAGCACGTCCAGCATGGAGATGCTGGACAAAGGGAAGATTCACACCCCACACAGGACAGCGGAGATTTCATCTCGCTACTCAGAAGAACACACGATTTAAAACGTCTGAATTGTTCATTTCTGAAAATGTCCGTTTGATAGTTTCAGACCATGGTTGGCCATAGGGAACTGAAACCGCAGAAAGCAAAACCATGGCTAAGGGTGGGCGACTAGACCCGAAAAACAAGACGCTGGGTATGAAAACAAAGCAGGCTAACTCTGAAATGAAACGGAACTTTTACGTTCAAGGAAGTGTGGACCTTCGGGGGAATCTCACCAGTATCTACATTTACTTCAGCTCTATTACAGCTGCTCAAAAGGTATTTTAGGAGCCACCTCCACAGCCAGTTTACAAGTCATGTAAGAAAATGAATACAGTTTTTCATTTTATAAATCATTCTGAAAGCAACTTTAAAACGGGAAAAGGTGTTTCCTACGTGGATATGTTCTTTATTCACTCACTAGATGCAGTTCTGAGTCACTTTTGACTGTTATCAAAAGTCAAGTGTCATAAACCAAAGACCTTATATACTTATATACATAGCCCATGGACATGGGCAATAGGGTAGTGAAAACCTGAGTGGTGAGTAGGGGCTGGGAGGATGGGGGAAAATGGGGGGAAAAGGGAGATATTTGTAATACTATCAACAATAAAAAGTACATTTTAAAATGAAACAAACAAACAAAACAAAACAAAAGTCAAGTGTCCCCTCAGAAGACAATGGCTTGCGGGCCATGAGGATGGTGGAAGGGGCTCTAAAGATGGTTGGATTCTACTTCTGCGTTATGTGATTATATAAAGGTGGGGGCTGTCACACTTAACCTCTGCACATGTTTGCTTTGAAAAGCACACTCATTCAACAAATATTTACTGGGTCATATCATGGGCAAGGCCCAGGGCTGGCTGACAGGTGGCTAGATAAGGAGAAAGCTCTTGCTCCTGCTCAGCATGGTGGCTCTGGGGCGGACTCGGGGCTAGGAAGAGCCAATGTCCCGGAGATTCTGTACTCCTGGAGGCAGAAAAAACAGAAGCACTTCCAAGCTATGCTACCATTCTATCTCGTTACTGATAGAACACTTCATTAATCAGACTTTTTATTCACCCTAACTGCTAAAGCAGCTTTCAATAGTAGTTAATGAATCATCTTCATTTTTTATGCTCCTCATATTGACCAACCCCCACTTTTTTTTTTTTTTCTTAAGCTACTGAATTCTTCATCACACACTCTAAGCTAAGTAACCCCTAGGAGGATTAAGTAATGAAGACTAACCAAAATGCTTAATAGGAGTGAATGTGCACAACGTATTAACACATGCCAATTATAAAACATGCTTTTGAACTACATAAAATTCCTTTTAGACTTATTAAGAATGCCTTATAAAATTGCTGACTCGGGCTAATAACTCCTGAAAACACAATATGAACGGTTTGAGGCATTTCTAACTATGAGTTGAAAACCTGTAGTTGCCATTTTATATACCACTTTGACTACAAAAGTAACACATCTTAGAGAACAGCGTCCTAAATATTCTAAAATTATTATCTCAAACCACACTTTATAAAAATAATGTTATATATTATGTCAATTGTTATTCACCATGTAGTGAATGTAGTCTCAAAGCCAAATTTAAACAATTCTGACATTAAGCAGACTTTTATGAACTAACCAAGGTCAGACTACAAATGCATTTTGAAATATGTACCTCTTTGCCATCTTAAAAAAGCAGGTCTAAAACCACGTTATTAGGAGGAATTAGCAAAAAGTAAAATAAAAAATAACAAGCCCAAACTTCATAAACTAATCATGCTTGTCTTTTATTTTAAAATAAACACCTTAGATAAAAAGTACATTTATCCTATTTGAAAAACTAACAGCTTCTAACATACAAAAGATTGGCCTGCCCCTTCACACATAAAGATGTATACAGTTACTGCTATGAATTCTTATGAATGATTTCCTTTGGGTTAATTTTCTCTTAAAAAATTTAACTTTGTAAGACTTGCCAATTTTCTGGTATCACTAAAATCACTTCTGAAATTATATTTGGACAACTTTTGATCTTCAACTATAATCTTAAAATAACAGAAAATCATTCTGATGAATTTTAAAAAGAGAAAAATCCTCCCTCATCCTTTCTGCAGTTCTCCAGAGATGCCATACCTTCCTTAAATATCTGATGCAAAACCCCAACTATTACTTAACAGTGAAGATAAGCCAGTGGAAGCTTAGCTGACATAAGTAGTCCTCCGTTATCTGTGGTTTCAGTTACTCAAGGCCAACTGCAGTTCAACAATATTAAATGGAAAATTCCTGAAATAAACAATTTATACGTTTTAAATTGTGTGCCATTCTAAGTAGTGTGCTAAAATGATAAAACGCCTAACCTTCACTCACCCTGGTGTGAATCATCCATTTGTCCATGGTATCTAGGGTGTATACACGCCCGGACCCACTGTTAGTCACTAAGTAGCCCCCTGGGTTCTTAGATCAACTGTTGCTGTATTGCAGTGCTTGTGTTCAAGAAACCCTTATATTATTGAACGAGAGCCCGGTGCACAAAATTCGTGCATGGTTAGGGTCCCTAGGCCTGGCCTGCGATGAGGGCCGTTTGGGGCCTTCCAGCTGCCAGCTGGGGCCTCCCTTCTCTGGTTGCTGGCCGGGGCCTTCCTTCTTTCTGCGCCACCCCCAGGTGGTCAGTGCACGTCATAGCGAGCAATAGAACTCCCGTGGGGACACTTTGCGTATTAGCCATTTAGATAGATAGATAGATAGATAGATAGATAGATAGATAGATAGATAATGGCCCCAAAGCACAAAAGTAGTGATGCTGGCAATGTGAATAAGCCAAAGAGAACCGTACAGTGCTTCAAGTTAAAAAGGTATGTATGTCTAGGAAAAAGCATAGTATATATAGAGTTTGGTACTATCCACAGTTTCAGGCAGCCATTGGGGATCTTGAGCGTATCCCAATAAATAGGAGGCTGTGCTCCTATCAATAAAGACTACTTTTTATCTTAGGTCCCAACCCAGACAAGAGCAAATTTTTTAAAATTAATTTTTATTGATTTCAGAGAAGAAGGGAGAGAGATAGAAACATCAATAATGAGAGCGAATCATTGATCAGCTGCCTCCTGCATGCCTCACACTGGGGATGGAACCTGCAACCAGGCATGTGCCCTGACGGGAATTGAACCATGACCTCCTGGCTCATAGGTTGACGCTCAACCACTGAGCCACAGTGGCCGGGCTTGTAAGTTTTTGAAAATAAAATGCTCTCTATTGCTTTTCAGGACTTTGCCTCCTTCGAGAGTCCATATCCCTTAAGACAGGTTAGAGCCATAGTCTCTGATATTCCACCCAATAGGCCTCCAAGCTCTGCCTTCTTCCCAATCCTGGTCCTTTAAAAACTTACTTATAGTATACAATTCACAATGAGGAAATGTGGTTAGTTAACCAACACAAGAGAAAATGTTGCTCAAAGGTGAATTAAATATACAAAATACTGTTCTATCACCTATGAAAGTAATACAGATTCAATAGGCTACATTCATTATATTATAGGAGGAAGTATAAATTGTTTTTGGAAAGTAATTCCTCAAAATATACAATGATCCTTTGACCCATTCATTTCCCCTTTTAGGAATTTAAAGGGAAGTGCTACTTATGGATGTGCTGACAATGAAAAATGAGGCGAAAACTTAATGGACAAAGGTGTTTATCTCAGCAATTTTTATAAAAACAAAAAAACTGTAAATAATCTAATTGTTCAGGACCAAGGGAATGGTTAAAAAAAAACTAGGATGCTTTTTTCTATATTATACTATCATATAATGACACATTAAAAGAAAATGAAAATAACATATATATATGTATATATATATGTCATATATATATAGTGTGGCTGCAACTGTAGAAAGAAATAACCTATATGTTGGGGTGGGTTGTACTGTTGACACTACTTGTGACTGAGTGACAGACTGAAGGATTTTTTTTTCTTTTTCCTACTCTTTTGTACTTTTAAAAGGTTCTTTCCCAAGCAAGCATTTGTTCATAATGAAATAGCACAATGAAAGATGCTTACTTCTTCTACAAACATACTCTCACCCTCGCTAACACAGATCCCAAAGTATAACAATTTTTGCTGGGCCACTTTAGTGATATACTTCTAACAGCAGCCTTTAAGAAGCAATACATCAACGAAAGGGAGGCCCCGATGGTGAAATTTCTGGGAATGAGATTTTGAGACTGGGCACACACTCCTGTGCTGCCTTACTCATTCCACAGGCCTGTCCTTCTGCCTTGTGCCCTGACAAACAGACACTGTGAGGAAACGCCCGCCCCTTTTAGTAGTTCCAGCACACAATCTTATTAAAGATCTTATCAAAGAGGAACTAGGGTCAGACAGTCCTGCCCCAAGAAGCATCAGCTCAGGAAAGCTGGACACGGCCACGGGCAGTGTGGGCCAGGAGCCCTGGCCTTCTATGTTTTTGACTCTCTAGCCCCTTGGAGGAATCAAGTGTTCCTCACAGGACTCTGAAAAGGCCATCAGGGAAGAAGGATTTGGCAGATACGCAGATTTCAGCAACAGCTCATGTCTCCGGATGGCGTGAGTTCATGTCCCAAATACCGTCGTCACCCACAGCCTGGGTACATCAATTCTTGCCACACCCTTTCCTATAAACGACTGGCCTAGGCCAACGGGCATCCCCACCAGTGTCGCAACAGAGACCGTCTCAGCGCTGCTCTTAGATTCTCCTTGCAGAACGTGGTGTCCTTCATCAGGTTTCCCGCCCCTCACTTCCAGGCCTCCTCTCACGCTGGAAACCGGAGGCAGGATAACCGATGGGAGACCCACATACAAACACGTGGAAAACTGCCACTGAAAGTCCATAGACTGTGGCCTGAGTGTCTCCGGATGAGAGGCTGTGGATAAGAGTGATCAAAAAGTCGCGGAGAAAATCAGGGACTGCGCCTTTGCTAAGTTTAAGAGCCCGTGGACGGACAGAAAAAAGGAAGTGAGGGAGGCAATTCAGTTACAAATGCCACGCCACTACAAAGGATACCTACCTGCGCCTTTTAATTTTATTATCTCTGCTCTGAATTATCTGCGGGCCTGCTGCGTTCTAAAGTACCCAAAGCCAACTGCCAGAGTACCCCAGACACAAAAGAGGGCTTCGCCCCTCAAATGCTCTTAAACCTTAATCTCATTAGGTTTTCTTTCCAGCACCTACTGATCTCCGAAGTCTTTATCAGGACTCAGGGGGGGTGGGGCAGAGCTGCTGCATTCAGAGCCAAGGAATTAGCCGGGATTGCTTTCTCAGGATGTACCTGCCCCAGCAAAGATGTGCCATCTCCCCTTAGGATGGTCTCAGAGAGCTCGGTGCTGGCCGACCACTCAGGCCTGAGCAGGAGGTGGAGTCGAGTTGAGATAGCACAGGCTGAGCGAGGCCCTGCACTGAGAGGCAGTTCCCATCTCTATCCCGAGCGCACTGTTTCTCATCTGTAAGATGAGTGCTGGGCTCCAGGCTCTCTGAGGTCCTCCTGGGCCTGAAACCCTAGTCAAGCTCAACTCAAAGCTCTCAAAAAGGGCCCCAAATCATTGAGTTACAAAGTACAACTGCTGTATATGAATTTTGACTATCGAGTGACAGACTGAGCTCTTGATTCTAGAATGGGTCATAATTATATACATGTTTGCCAAGTCTAAAATAATTTTCTTCTCTCTTCTTAAAGACATTCCTCCAAAGAGAAAACAGATGAGAATGCACTTGACTCAACCGCTTTCTCTCTTTTGGGGAACGATTTCCATGCTTAAGGAGATAACTCAGGAACGGTGATTACTCTCAGAAGACGGTACTTCAGTAACAAGCACATTAGACTGTGAGGAAGAGACGAATCAATTGTTTACCACACGTTTTGAAGTACACAAGCCGAAGAAGCATATACTTTTAAAGGTACCTAAAGTCTTTTGAAATGTGGCAGAAACCTGAGAAAATCAGAGTCGACAGCACCACAATAAAAGTATAGCTGTCTGGAAAGATCATTGTGATCCCTTTAAGCATCACACTTATTTGAAGCTGTTTTTGATAACTTTTTGAAACTTAATTACCCACATCCCTGGTTTATCAAACAGTATATGAAACAACATAATCTTGGCTTAACAGCTTTAGGCAATAACTAAAACAGTAATAATAGCAAGTAGCATTTATTATGCACTCACTACATGCCTGATACCAGATTCTAAGTGTTGTGTGTGGAGGGTCACATTTAAGCCTTCTGATCCAACAAAACTGGGTGCTATTATTATCCCCCTTTTACAAATGAGAAAATGAAGCTCTGAAAGATAAAAAACAAACAAACATACAAACAAAAAAACCCCAAAACAACTTATTTAAGGTCATAAGCCTTGTAAATGAAAGAGGCCCAACTCAGACCCAGGGCATGCATCTGACTTCAGAACCAGCCCTGCTTACCACCACGTTGCTACAAATGGATGGAGCAGGGAAAGGTGAGGGCATCCGAGAATCTCAGGACCTACCTGGGTGAAGAGAGCTGTGTGCTCCTAGAATGAGAAATCTATAGATTGGTGTAATTTTTTAAAATATATTTTTATTGATTTTTTACAGAGAGGGAGAGGGATAGAGAGTTAGAAACATCCATCAGCTGCCTCCTGCACACCCCCCACTGGGGATGTGCCCACAACCAAGGTACATGCCCTTGACCGGAATCGAACCTGGGACCCTTTGGTCCGCAGGCCAACGCTCTATCCACTGAGCCAAACCAGTGACAGCAAGATTGGTGTAATTCTGAATGTCTGACTACTTTTTAAAAAATGTAGTCCTTCAGGTTAGCTATCAGTTCTTCTGTTACGCATAGTACAATGTCAAAAGAATATGTACCAAGATGTGGTACACACACACTGGAATGTTACTCAGTTATTAAAAAAAAGAAGAAGAACATGGTACTTCCTATCTGTGACAACATGGATGGGCCTAGAGGTTATTATGTTAAGTGAAATAAATCAGAGGAAGACAAATACGGAATGAGTTCACTTACCTGTAGAAGATTTAAAAAAAAAAAAAAAAAAGGAACAAATGAAACAGAACCTACTCACAGAGAGAGACCCACCAGAGATGCTGCCAGATGGGAGGAGAGGTGAGGAGATGGGCGAAAAAGGGGAGGACAGCTGGGAAGTACGAACTGCAAGTTACAGAACAAGTCACGGGGATGTGAGGTACCGCATAGAGAATACAGTCAATAATATTGTAATAACTATGAATGGAGACAGGTGGGTGCTAGACTTATCATGGTGACCACGTTGTTAGGTTTATAAATGTCTAATCGCTGTGCTGCACCCCTGAAACTAATACAACATTGTATGTCCACTATAATTAAAAATTAATTGAAAAATAAAAGAGTATGTACATTTATAGTTTGAAAGAGCCCCCCTGCTGTCACAGCCTTCTTCTCTAGGCTCTCCCTCCTATCTGCTTTCTCCCTCCCATTTTTCTCCCTCACGCCTCCTTGGAAAGAATGCCCGGTTGGATGATTAGATATGCTAGGCTTCCTGCAGAGATATTTATAAATAGGAAAAAATGCCTATCAAACTTTCCCTGGGCAGCTTTAGAAAGATGAAATCTTCTAAATCATGCCAGTAGTAAGATTTTAAAAAAAAATTACTGTAGGTAACATAACAAGAGTATGAGGTCAATTTGATATTTCTGAAGGATTACATGGTGTGTGCTTTGTACTTTGCATTAGGGTTAGCAAATAATGAACACTTCTTTGGCATTTTACTTAGGATGCGATCCATGATAGGACAGTGAGCAACACTCACCAAGGATGGGGCATCCATTCTCAACTCAATTCTACACTAACTGGCAGCATGACTTCCAGAACAATCTTTGTGCACCAGTGGCCTCTACTGTAAAATGAACACCTGAGCTATCTCTAAGGTCTCATCGAGATACAATACTTCATGACTTAGAGCATATGTTTACTTTATCGATCAGCTGCCTCTTGCACACCCCCAACCAAGGTACATGCCCTTGACCGGAATCGAACCTGGGACCCTTGAGTCCGCAGGCCGATGCTCTATCCACTGAGCCAAACCGGTTTCGGCAGAGCTATAATTTTTAGGGCATATTGTTGGTAACAGAAAAATTAATTTGCATAGTTTGTGTAAAGGACCTTTAAACAGATTTAGGAATGAAGGGTTATAGGGGGGGGTGGTTTAGCGGTATAGTTCAATTACTTAATACTAAGGAAGCCACTAGGCTAAGAAAAGTCAAGACTTAAGTCTCCCCAAAGAAAAAATTTCTTCCTTAAGCTCTCAGACACTGGTTTCTCCTTTGTCATTTTTGTCTGCTTATGAGAAAGGCATTTCATAGTATCTCTGGAGCTCACAGAATGGCTGCTTCTATTTTGACCAATCAAAACTGATCTCTGACCAACACGTACATTTCTATGGTTGTATAGGTTATAAAGCACTTAAAAGGCCACAGGTTCTCTACTGGCCTATGGGGTAGAAGCAGGCTCCAGGGCAGTTTTGATCTGCCTCATTTTATTGCATTTTGCTTTATTACACTTCACAGATGTTGCCTTTTTTTTTTTTTTTCAAACTAAAAGCAAGACCCTCCACCAGCAAAAAGATTACAACTCACTTTATTGCGAATCTCATTTTACTGCAGTGAGTGCTCTGGAACTTAACCAGTGACACCTCTGGGGTAGGCATGCAAACTCAGTCCTCCCCACTCACACCGACCTGTGGGTATTCCCTCCCTCTGACCTCAGGCACATCTTTTAAACTCACTCAAATAAAGAATCTGTACTATCATAAATTATGAAATAGTTTAATACAAATATATGTACTCAGATTCCCCACTGAATCCCCACAAATTCAGATCTCATACAAAGGCGTTCTTTACACATGTGAGATACTAGGATACATTTCTCCAGAGGGTTTTGTTTAGTAGCTCACATAAGAAATGCAGATGCAGTAACTCAAAAATGCATTTACCTCTTTTCACACCTTTTTTTTAAAAATATATTTTTTTAATTGATTTTTTACAGAGAGGAAGGGAGAGGGAGAGAGAGTTAGAAACGTCGATGAGAGAGAAACATCGACCAGCTGCCTCCTGCACACCCCCCACTGGGGATGTGCCCGCAACCAAGGTACATGCCCTTGACCGGAATCGAACCCGGGACCCTTCAGTCCGCAGGCCGACGCTCTATCCACTGAGCCACACCGGTTTTGGCTCACACCCTTAACTAGAGTTTAAGTCCTAAATACAGCTCCTTTATATGAATCTTAAGTTACCTGATAAGAGGAAGACAGAATACTCCTCTCAAACAGATTACCAATAGTTTACAGAAAAATTAAGCTGAACGTAATTGACTATCCATTAACAATCTTTTCTTACTTTCCTATATTAATGTTCAATAGTCAGTGTCCACTCCGGTGCTTACACTGTTGAAATCCAAATTTATTCATCTGCTTGTTAGAGAGCCCTTCCCAAACACTCCATGATGTAGCTGTTCTGGGAACGGTCCGGTCCTATGAGTGGGGAAATTTGCATTTGCCCGTATTCAATGCGTGTGCTTCAGAGCAGGGAGAGCAAAACAGGCAAGATAACAACACAAGGGTATTTAATAAGGTCCTTCAGAGTCAGGTCTTCAAAGTGTGGCTTTTATGATTTTGCAAAAATCGTTTTCCACACCAGAACTGCCCATACAAGTAAATTGGAAAATTAAGTTTCAAAATAAAAGTTTGTTTTAATCTGCCAAGGTAGATTATTCCTACGTCTGATCTTTAATAAAAGGGTTAACTGTTAATCGTTAACATAAATTATAGATTCAAGAACAACCTAAAGCTAGTGTAAGGTATAAAAATATATTTTAGCTATCAGCCAGCAATATGAAAATATTTCTAAACTTATAATTATATAAACAGGTCTATAATAATAATTAAAAAAAAACCTAGAGCCTGTTTAGAAGCCAATAGTAACCCCACCGCTGATAGGACCTGATGACTTACCTGATAGACACCAAAATGGCCAATTGGCCCCAACCCCCACCCCATTTAGGTTGGTGGGAACTCCCCCCCCCAAAAAAATCATCCTAATTTTTTGAAAAATTGACAAATTTTCTAACTTCTGTGCTTCATTATTCTAATACTGCTTTTAAAGCTAAGGACAACTTGAGTACAATTTTTAAAAGATCAAACTCATGAAAATATATACTATATATGTCTTACAAATTTCAGGGAAATTTCAGAGTTAATTTATTTACAAACTTACCATGGGTGTGTGTGTGTGTGTGTGTGTGTGTGCGCACGTGTGTGTCAATTTCAATTTTAAGTTTTACACCAAGATTGAACATCGATCAAATAAGTACTGGAAAGCAGATAATGCCTTTTTGTGAAGTGCACTAGGCAATATCCTATTTGAAATTACAGACTGTCTTCTCCGGGCACAAATTTGTTAAAAATTTACCACAGTACCAGTAACACAACCATGTTGGCAATACAAAAATAGTACTGGCTGTCTTTAAACCAAATATAAGTTTGGCTCAGGAATTATAGTCTACGCTCCCCAAATATTAGACTTGTCTATATATCTTTTAATTTTACTATAAACTATTAGTACATTTAGGTGCAACAGAGAACCTAAGTATGTAAAGAGAACTATAAAATATAGGGGCGATCAAGATAAAAACCAGGGCAAAGATCCATTGGTTCAAGACAAGCAGTCCATAGTGGTACCTGGAACAGAATCTAAATGTGTAAAGTTAAAAGTCCAGTGCCCTCTTCACAATGGGTAACCAGTCTTTTTTCTCTAAAACTGAACATTTACAGCCCAGTTTTAGACTAACATGAGTTACTTTTTTATTTTTATTTACAAAGGAACACATCTGCCTGAACTAATCTGATGAAAAGCCATAATCCATTTCTTCCCGTTAGACTTTGACTAAATACTGAAGCTAATTATGCTGGCTTTTTTTTTTTTTTTGATTCTCACAACATGGAATATAAAGGACACATTTCGTTCCACCACTTTATGCAAGACTGAGCAATTTCAAAACATCTAGGTGCTAACATATTAGCACCACATGGACATGGAAGGCAACCTAAATTCCCTTTACATGGTTAATTAAGACCTTTTGATTTAGACACACAGATAGCATGAACCTAATAGGGGCAGATATGCATGCTGCTAATATGACTGCTGTTGTCCCACTGCTTCTGTTCTAAATGCACTTTGAATCACACTATCGGTCAGTCCCAATAGCTTTTTAACATCCATACATCTTCAGTATTTAAAGTAATTTCCTTGGACAACAATGAGCTGCCCTAACTGGCAGCTCATAGGAAATGAGAAGCACGAGGCATGTCAATTACAATGCTTCAAACTTAAGAAAAATATAAGCAGAGACAGCTTTAGGGTTAATTTACCTATGGGTTTTGGTGGGATATTTTCAAGGAGGCTGGGGATGAAGAGGGGAGGGAGATGGCTGGTGAGAAGTAGAGCTTTCCCCACCTTCCTAGTTCTGTAGCCCTGATAGATTTTCATGGGGAAGGGAAACTGCTGGACAAATGTTGTCAGGGGGAGTGAGTCAAAATCCATTCCTGCCAGTCTAGGGGGGCTTCTATGCCTGAGGAAGGGTCTTAAAGCAGAAAAGCTGAAGGGCCGTGGAAGGAAGCCATCTGCACAGGAGGGATGAAGGCAGGCTACCGAGGGAGACTAGCAGGGACTCAAATCCACTTTAACTTGCTCTAGCACAGCTTAACCAAAGTCATCAGGTCTCATAGTAAAGTCACACATCCTATGACACTCGAGCGTATTCCATTCTGTAGCCACTCAAGCTACATACCAGTTCACCTCCTCAAAATTCTCTTTACTGTCTGAAAATGGGAGTTCCAGGAAGCTTTCTCTCCTGATTACCTACCCAATGTCAAAACACCAAATGTATATTCAGAGACTCTGACATTTTTTTAAAATGACAAAAACATGACTTCCATTCATAATGTATTTCGGCCATCTGAATCAAGATGTGAGATGAAATGTTTTTAATATGGCTCCAACATCTCTTGGACCGTGCCAAAATCCTGACTGGTATAATTTCACACGGGAGACTAGCTGTGGAAAGAGGCATGTCCACATGCCTGGCCACAGGTGACACAGGTGACAGGGAGGAAGTCCAGGTTTTAAGTCCCGACTCCATCAATAACAGGCTCTGGGCCCTTCAACGTTCATCTCTAAAATTATGTTAAGGTCCCCTTCAGCTTTAAGCCAGCCATGAACTAGCCACATGTTACAAGTTCTAAATGAAAATACCGAGAAAGAAATTATGAAAGACTTAATCGAAGTCCATGTTTGTCCTAGATTAAGTCTGTCATCATTGTGCCGCCGTAGAGGCAAACCTGTTGCATCACATGAAATGCTTCTTTTTCTGACTACACCAGAAATGCAAGAGCCAGTAGGTTTGGCTTTTTCAATTTTTCATTTTTTTTAAGTTAAACACAGTGTGCTCCCCCCCCCCCCCCCCCCCCAATGGTAGCAAGTTCTCAAGTTTCACCTTGACAGTTTGAAAATCACACACACACAGGATGCCACCTGGCAGGCTGGGGCCACATGCCTGAAGGCTGGGGTGTGCTGGCTTGCTGTTAAGAGTCTTTTTATCATGTGTGATTGATGCTTAGTGTTTACATTGGCTTCATTTCAAAGCCGCGTCCAAGTCTTACCCGGGCTGTTTGGGACCTTCACTGCCACTGTTGTCAGAGACAATTCACAGTATCAGCCAATGGAAAAAAGAGGTTTTGCACACCACTTGCCCATGTATTTAATGCCTCCCTCCTGTGGCCTACGCTCACCGGAGCATGCAAGTTAGAAGCAACGGAATGCAACCTCGGATAGTAACTGGCCACATCTATTACACTGCTGAAAAAAGGGGAAATGAAAGTCTTGGGCACCACACCTGGTGGAGGTAGTCCACCTCCATGCCCCCCACCCCCCAACACTGTAATATTACAGTATTAATAGTTTCAAAAGGTTTGTCGTTTCTCCCAGAAAAACACGGCGGGTGGGGAGGAATTGCCAGCACCCTGCACTCACCTCTTTGATCTTTGCCCTCTTCTCTCGGATGGCGGCATCGGCCGGCTCCCGGTCCACCGTCCCGATGGGCGGCACGAAACGCACGGGGGGCAGCCCCCGGTACACCGCCTTGTCACGCAGCTGGTCCTGGGCCACCTTCTCCTTCTCCAGCAGGATGTCTCTCTGGATCTCCTCGGGCAGCTTCTGCAGCGTCTCCTTGGCTTCCCTGAGAGCCCGCTCGTGGTTCTCGCGGATCCTGGCCAAGTTGTCCTCCAGGGCAGCGGCAGGGTCCCCGGGCGCGCCCTCCTCGCCGCGCCGGGCTCGCCCCTCGGCCCCGTCCTCGGCGCGCGCCCCGGGCCCGGGCTTGTGGTCGGCGGGCGACTGCAGGGCGGGGCTGGAGTGGAACAGGACCCCGCTGAGCAGCTTGGAGGAGTCGGGCAGGAAGAAGATCGCCCCGAAGCAGAGCGTGATGAAGGCGCTGAACACCAGGAGCAGCACGAACTTCTCCGTCAGGCGGAAGGCGGAGGGGCCCGACCCCTTCCTGCCGCCGCCGCCGCCGCCGCCGCCGAGCCCCCCGCCCAGGCCGCCGCCCGCGGGGCTGCTGAAGAGAGGCAACAGGCCCCCCACCGGCATCGCTCCCGCCGCGGCCGCCGGGCCGCCCGCTGTCCAGTGGCCCTGCGCCCCGCCGCTCAGCAGCCAAACTTCGCCGCCGCCCGGCGTCCGCGGCTGCGGGGCTGGGTCCTGCGCATCCAGGCCGCCCAAACCCCGGGGCTGGGCGGCAGGTATCCCCCGGGCAGACGACTCCCCTCCGGCTCTTCTTCCTGGGGTGGCTCCTTGGGCGGACAGGCAAGCGCGACAGACAGCCGGCTGCAGCCCCTGCGGGAGAGAAGCAGTAAAACGTAGTAAGGACCGGGATGGTGATAAAGTTTCCAGCGGGTCCCCGCCCTCCGACGGCCGTGGGAGCCTCCGGGACAGCTCCCCGGGCGCGGAATCCGCGAGTCGGGCTCAGGGCACCGCCCTCCAAGTCCAGGCGCTGGACTTGGGGTGAAGTTTTCGGGTCCCGGGGGGAAGGGGGGGGGGAACGCGAGGTGTCCCGTGCGCACCTGGAGCAGGGTCGCGTGCGGGCACCTCCTGGAGAGGGTAGCGCCCCTGGGGGCAGGAAGGGCGCAGCGTGGGTGGGGGACTCGTCAACTTCGCTCCCTCCCCATCCTGGACCGGGACTAGCTGCCTCTGCTTCCCAGGCGGCGGCTGAGCTGGCAGCCCGGCAGCCCGCAGCCCGCAGCCCCGCTCGCCGCCCCGCTAGCTCGTGCGCCAACCCGCGGGCGACTGGGAGCGCGCCGTGCCGCACGCTGCCCTCCGCCGCGGCCCCGCCAGCACTGGCACCGCGGCCGGGCGCCCGGGCGGTCGGAAACGGGGGCGGGGACGCGACCGGAGAGTGATGGCGCGGCCGGGCCAATCGCGCGCCGCTCAGGGTCCCTCGGGGGCGGGGCGGAGGCGGGGAGGGGGCCGGGCGGGGTAGGGAGTTTACGGGAAGCGCTGCCTCGCGGGGGCCCGGCCGGGGGCGGGGAGGTCCCGGGCCCCCGAGGCGCGCGGCCGGCGGGAGCGGCGGTGGGAGGGGTGGGGGGTGCGCGGGGGGGAGGGGGGGGAGCTCTGAGCCCCGGCGGAGGCCCGCGGCGCGAGGCGGCGGGCGGGGCTCGGGGAGTGCATCCTGCGCTGGCCTCGGGCCCGGGGGACGGTGGTTCCCGAGTCGTCCAAGAGGTTCCTGGGCTGCCGCGGGACCTGCCGGTTGCACCTCGGACCCGTGCAGAGCCCAGTGGGGCTCGCCCCGAGGGGGTGCCGGCCAGGGCAGGGTCTCCAAGGGGATCCCGGACACTGGGTCCTTTGGCAGCGCGTCTTTTCCACAAACACCCTCTTTTTTACCCAAGGCAGGGATCCCGCCGACGCCCGGTAGCAATGAATCCGAAAGTCCCTAGGTGAGGAGCTGTGGTCGGAGAGCCTAGGAGCAGCCTGGTCCACCATCGTTAGCGGCTCCGGTGCTGTGGCTGCTTAGGATTCTTCCCATGCATCCTCTCCCCCTTAAAAAAAAGAAAAAAGAAAAAAAAAAGTGTGTGCCTCGCCCACCCACTCCCACTTTGCAATGCATTTACCTCATAGAAGTTGTCACATTTTCCACTTAAAGAAGACAGTTTTCTGTTGCCAGGGCTTCAAGTAATAAATTTGAACACTGTGTTGAAATTAAGTCTTGGATTTGACCACTTCCATGGAAGTAAGGACTTGGTCCAAAAGAGATTGTTTTCAAGATAGTACTATTTCCCAAAATATGTCCGTAATTCCCCCGTTGCTCCGCAAATAAAGGGTTATCAGGGAGGAAAAAGTTGACTGATTTCTGAAAGCTAGTTCCTAGCAGCCTCAGCCTATACCCCTCACCCTTCTCTGGGACGTGATCTGAGCTTTGTTTCTGCTTGTTGTCTTAAAACAAAGCGAACCGCTGGCCCCTTTCAGGAAAATGCCCACACTGCAGCGGTTAGACTAGGAGAAAATATAAAAGTAAATAAAAAATTATTATTACACTTTTAATTTAAGTATTCATTTTAACCATCATTATTTGTTGTATATTTGCTTTGTGTGCAATGAGTCATACACCCAAAGTTTCTGTTGATGGGAAATTATTGTCTGATAAAACCAACTTTATGGCTCGATTATTTTGATAACTGCTATGGAATTCTATGCCCAGAAGAGTGCAGCATATCCAAGCAAGGTGACAAACTTCGGGAGGATTGAAAGGAAAATAATGATTTATTTTTTTTTAAATGATGGAACGGTAATTTTTCTTTCAAAGTTGTGGATAGATTGAAAAGTTTGAATCCTTGTGAAATAATGTTGTTTTCCACATCAGCCTTAAAATTGAGTTACCTTATGGATAGATAGATAACAGGTAGGGTTAATTACCCTAAAAATCAATCTCTTCCAGAATGATTTATTATTTTAACTATTTGTTTTAAGGTTGGAATTATTTATTATAGCCACAAAAACAGTTAGACACTTTGATTTAGAATTAATATTACTAAGTATTCTAGGAAAGCGATAAGATCTAGTTTTTAAAATTTTATTTTCAATATATTTTTATCTACAGATGTTTCCCATTCTTTCCCCTCTCCTCCCCCCCCCCCTTTACCCCCTTCCACCCCCCTAACCACTGCCCCCAGGTCTTCACCACCCTATTGTCTGTGTCCATGGGCTATGCATATAAATATGTAAGTTCTTTGGTTTATCTCTCCTCATCCCCCCACCCCACATCAGGTATGACAGTCTGTTCCATGCCTAAGATCTACTTTTGGGTGTGTCTTAAAATGGCGATGAGAGGTTACAAACCTAATTTTATTTCTGAAACTCTTTAATTGTAATATCAAACCAGTTTGGACATTTAAACCATCACCTATAGTTGAAACATTAAAGGTGATTTTCCCCCTAAAAACTTTAAGTTTGCCCTGGCCAGTGTGGCTGGGTTGGTTAGAGTATCATCCCATGCACCCAGGGGCTGGTATTCTGCTGGAGGCAGCCCATAGATGTGTCTCTCTCACATTGATGTCTCGCTCTCTCTCTGCCCCCTCCTCCCTCTCTAGAATCAATAGGGAAAGGGGGGGGGGGGGATGGGGCAAAACCCCTTAAATTTGATTTCTCTATGTTGTGTTTAAATATTTTAAAGTGACTGCTCTGTTTATTTCTATTCACCTTTATGAAGCTTATTTCAAGATTGCTTTCTTTTTACCTATATTTCTTATAAACCGAGACTTATTATGAGTATAGCCTGGCTTTAAGACTTTGTTAAACAAGAAGTTAGCATTGGTGGTTGATTATGGCATATGTATTGAAGGGTGCCCATCTGTGTTAAGTAGGATGAAAAATATGTGGGAGTGCTTGTATTTGGGCTACATGAAGTTAAAAATATCCACAGAGGTAAGACTTACCAACTAAATTAACCATGTAAAACCCTTTAACCATACAAAGTGCTATGTATTCACAGTAAGGGAGGAGCACAGAAAGGTCGATAAATAAAAATGTGTATTTTGAAGCAAAATATGACATTTTACCCTGATTTCAATACCATAAGCACTTCACATTGTACAGTTTAAAAAAAAATAGTGCTTTATGTCCTGAGATAAAGCAAAAATAAAGCTGACTGATTCTGGTCTCCAAATAATAAAAACTTGACTATTGTCTGTAAATCCAGTGTCTCCCCCACCATATCTTCTTGAAGATCTGTCGTGATTTTTGCAAATACATGATTGTGATGAAGTTAGTGTTTTCTCATTATGAGTAGTCTAATGTAAACTTAGCAACCTTAGTAATTTTGTGTGGTTTTTCTGTTTAAATGCTTGCTGTGTTTTCTTATTTGGCCAGCCAGTCCTGAAGTATGACTCCTTTGTATCTTTGGCAAGTTTACTTACAAACTTAATTCTTACTTTTTCCTTTTCCAATTATTTTTAGCTCTGTATCGTTCCTTGACAATTTGTAAGTTTTTGAGTTCAAGATAAAATCTTTAGAATCAAGTAACCTTTAAAAATTTGACTTTAGTTAGAAATATCCCCCCAAAATATAAAGAAATCCCTAATTTGTTTGGCTGCTTAGATTTCTCTGATTTTAAAATTACATTTAACAAAGAATATATTTAACTTTTACATGAACGTGCATAAAATTAAATATAGTAGTAATTATAAACAGGGTTACAGATGGAAAAATGATAATATTTTCATAAAAACTGGTGAATGAATATTTTTAGGAACATAAGTTCTCAAACATTAAAGTGCAAAATTATTTCTTATTAAGAATTTTCTTGAAGGTACTAGGTGGAAGTTTATGGGAGAATCCTTTTGAGAATCTTTCTTATTTAATTTAAAAATAAAAAGTAATGTAATAAAAGTAACACATTTAACACATATGTGTAATAATTAACTACTGAAATTCTCTAACAAGTTAGATTTCTCTTCAAGTCTTCCTATAATTGATTTTCTAATTGTCTTCAAATTCCATTCCAGGTCACATAGGTTATTGCTTTTATTTTTAAAACACCAAAATGTAATGTGCAAAAAAATAGTTCATTTTGAATACTAATCTTGACATTTCAATACTTCAACGAGCAACTCTGAATTTTATATGAAGTTTATTAAGATGGGAATTAACCAAAGTTTTAAAATAAACTATCAATAATATTTGTGGTCATATGAGGGGTTACAGTCATATCTCTGATTCTCTACCCCACCTCTTGGTTTACTTTGAAACTGCCTAAGTCGCATATTATTGTTTTAGAACTCCAATCACGTGTATGTGTGTGTGTGTGTGTGTGTGTGTGTGTGTGTGTGTGTGTGTGTGTTGCAGGGAGGGGGAGCTGAGTAAGAGGCTGAATTAATCAGCCCCCTCTGTCTCTGCTTGAAAGATCTGTTTTTTGTTTTGAACATTCATTTCAGAAATATGGGCAGTCCCCAACCTAAAAACAGCATGTCTCACAAAGTATTTTTGCATCAGCTCTTTGGAACTTTGAGAGATTTCTCTCCATAGAAATAAAGTTGTAAATGGTGCTTTGGGTTACTAGTCTGCTCTACAAAGATCTAAGACCTGAGGGAAGAATAAAATGCTGGCGAAAATACTGTCGCAATGCAACTAATCAAAGTAGCATTAAGTTAGAAAGTGTTTTATTTATCTCAAATGTTGGAGCCTGAGGACAAACCGATTTATTTGGTTGAAGAGTAGATATAATGGTTGTTTCAGAAAGATTCCAAACTAACTTTCAAGGTCAGAAGTTTTTAGGTGTAGGTTTCCCACCCTAAGTATAGCTTTCTTTTGGTTTCAAGTATATCACTGGTCCTACCCTTATAGTGCTTTTTGTTTTGTTTTGTTTTTATTTCGTTAGAAAAGGGACTGAAAGCAATAAGCCCAGAGAGAGGTTTTCCTGAGGTGACTGGGCAAGGGTTTGCCCGAAAGAGTAATTTATTATAGAGGACATGCATGTCCTTGGCCGTGTCACCATGGGTCATAAGTCACCTATCCTCTGTATCTCTCATTCTTCATCTGTAACATTGCTGTGGCTCTCAGATTAAATGATATAAGTAATGTCTCTGGCACAATGGGCATTCAAGAAATGTAACCCAATTTCTCCCCTCCCCTAAAAAGGGAATTAATGTCAGAGTCGTGAAATAACAGTGACTATGGGATCCTTACAAGAAAAGGAAACATAAAAGGGTGGCAGGGAAGACATTTTGCATTATATGGTTCTTCCTATGGTTTTCACTTTTCAAATTCTGGTCTCTGTTTACATAATATGCCCTGGAGAAGGAGCGATGGGGGGAGGGGGGCAGCCCCAGGTTTGAGAGGGAAAGTGTCCTCAAGTGTTTCTCTATTTTTTAAAAATATGTTTTTATTGATTTCAGAGAGGAAGGGAGAGGGAGAGAGAATGATGAGAGAGAATCATTGATTGGCTGCCTCCTGCACGCCGCACACTGGGGATGGAGCCTGCAACCTGGGCATGTGCCCTGCCTGGGAATTGAACCATGACCTCCTGGTTCATAGGTCAACGCTCAGCCACTGAGCCATGCTGGTTGGGCTCTCTACTATATATAAAAAACCAACAATTTGCCAACTAACCAACTTTATAGCCTTGAGAAAAAGTGAATGATGGCAAATTTTCAAAGTGAAAAGAAGGAGACTACCACTCAGTGCTTGAAGAATCAGGAAAACAAGGGTTCAGGGCAGAAAGGCTGGGCAGAGAATGCCAACAACTACCTTCAGGAACCCTGTGTCTAAAATGCTTGAAGGAGTAAGAGATCAACCAAAGGACTTGTATGCATGCATATAAGCAAAACCAATGGACACAGACAGTAGGGGGATGAGAACATGTGCTGAGGGGTGGGAGTGGCTGGGGAGAGGCCAATGGGGGAAAAAGGAGACATATGTAATACTTTAACCAATAAAGAATTTAAATTAAAATGTTTGAACTTTAGGTCTTGAGGAGGACATACTATTTCAACTGAGTTGGAAACTAAAGGGAACACTTTCTTTCTATGGCCAGAGACAGATGCAATGGTTTTCTTTAGCTTTTAATTCACTAGATGCATTTTTTAAAAAAATATTCTTCCTTTAAAAATATTTTTCTCTCTCCATTCTCTGTCCCATAAAAGATCATATGCTTTTCCAGAAAAAAAAAATAAAACAAGCTCAGAAAAAGAAAAATTCTGATACATTATTCTGCCAATTGAATTTTTTTTTTTTTTAGGAAATAAAATGAAATGAAACCACATGTTCTTATTCCTATTTTGGACAAACTATCTGCAACTATGACACGACAGCACTTTGCTTCCCAATTTCATTGCAAAATAAATGTGCTGTTTGCACGACATGTTCAGTCTTTCCTATTGTCCTTCAGGGCAGAACTTTGTTGTAGCTCTGGGTCTCTGTAAATGGATAGGAAGTCACTTGTGATTCCTTGTCCAGTGACCTTGTTTTTCAAGTTCAGGAAGAGCATTCTCTTGCAATCTATAGATTCATTTAGGAGCCAAGGTAAAAGCCGATATGTGTTGCTGATAGTACCTGAGCAAATAGCTACTGAATGTGTGATTAGTAGCCTATTCTTTTTTAATATAATTAATACAGGTCAGACTGTGGGAATGAGACGGACATACTGAAATTAACATAGGAAAGAGAAGGAAAGAATTCCAAATCAGTGACCCATATATCTATTAGACTTAATGGTCTGGAACTGGCAAGGTCTCATATAGGGTTTCTGCAAATAACTGTGCTTGAACTGTGTTGAGTTTGAGATGCTTAATCTGGCTCTTAGAGTATAAACAGTTTTGAACATCCACTGAGATTATTAGATTTTCCGGTTTCTCCCAAATAGTAAATGGGTGTGCTGCGTTCTACAACTATATCATCTGTTGAACAGTAACCAACAAGGAATGACACTGTCAAGTGCCTAGCAGTGCCATCATTTTACATTCTTAATATAAAAACCCACATGTATCCTTATCAAGAAATTAATTTCTATTCTTAAAAGTAAGTAGCCATTATAAAGATTTTAGTTTGCTTACGTAAACCTATAGCTAATTTCTTTTGCCCCTTAGGTGTTTATAGGGCAGAATAAATTAGTATAAGAAGGAAGTTAGTAACTGTGAAACTTTTCAATTAACTAATAGGCTGTCTATACTGTTCAAATAAACATCATCTCTGGATTTACTTCCTTCTCCCATGTGTCACCATTAACAAGTTTGTCGTGGAAACTAATATCTCTCTTTTTAAATTAACCTTGAAGATAGATGGGGCTGGGTAATGCTTTTGCTAAACCTCTCAACTTCCTCATTTTTAAACATAGAAATAAATGGGAAATGAAAGAGGTTTTATCATTGATTTCCTCTTTCTAATCACTACAGTTTTCTGTTTATGCTGACCATCTATTTCTCGACTTTCACTTGATGCCAAATCATTAAACTGTGGTAACTTTTTCTTTTACTACAGAGACATGTTTTTATAAAAATTTGGGGGAAAGGCACATTAAGAAAAAAGACACCAACTATTCCCACCACATAGAAATAATCACATTTAATATACTTTTATATTTTCCTTTTCATTAAAAAACATACACATAAAGACAAAAAATTTTAAACCCATAAATGTAAACCATCTAAACAATCAGGAGCAATTTCTTTTTCAAACCATACACATTGGGCATGTAGAGAGAATATATTAACTAGTCAAAGAGGATTTCTTAGCGTGGGCTCTTCTTTTTACATGCCTGTTAGAGTCAAATTATACAATCCTGCTTGGTTAACTAGAAGAAGTAGCTACTCTTCAATGTTGATTATGGTTTGCTTTCCCCTTTGTTTTGAAGTTTTTATTTCAATTTAAAATGTTTGGGTTTTTTTTTTTGTTGTTGTTGTTTTGTTTTGCCTTCCCTTCATATGCTATATACAGTTAGAAGAAACTGGCTCATTAATTCTTTCCATCTCTCAAAATAGATTTTGTCCTTGTTAATTTCTCCCTTCAGTGTTCCTGGTCTTTCCAAAAGATAAAGATTTAGTTCTGGGCACTGCCCTACAACAGCCTTCCATGACACTTGAGCCACCAATCTTTAAGTAAAAACCAAGTCCTTTGTCGTTGCATAAGTGCCTCGCTGTTTATGTATTACCTGTAGCAAAATAAGGGACTTTGAAATCTGAAATGCAAAGGTAGAATTGCAGCAGTTTTCAGACCTCGTTCATAAAAAAACTGAACATGATGGGAACAATGTATTGAAATTAGGACATAAAGTAAAAGGAACCCATATTATTTTCTATTTAATCTAATTTCCTTCATTTAGTGCAGGAAGAAGTGATTATGTAAACTGTTTTTTTTATTAAAAAAGTGTGTGTGTGTGTGTGTGTGTGTGTGTGTGTGTGTGTGTGTGTGTCTGTGTATGTATCTCAAAGATGTTTTGGCCAAAACTTCATTTCTAGTTCCTAAAGTTATTTCAACAGTCTTCTTAAAAATTTTTTTTTCACCTGCTCTTCACCTCGAACCTGCGTCGATTCTGTGGTTCATAATTTTAACAAATGTTTTGCCAATATACTAAGCCCTTTGTCCCTGTTTCTTCTTGTCACACTTCTCTGGCAAAACCTCAATTTTGGGGAACACAATCATGTCCTTTTTTAGTGCCTGCACTCCGGCAGCCAGATCTTGGTAGAAAAAGTACAGTATGACAGATTGATTCCACCAGGACTCATTATCCAACCTCAAATGGGCCTTGACTCTGCCCAGCAAGCCTCCTGTGTCTGTTTGGTCAATTTACTTTCCCACCCTGCACAGCCATTTCCGTCCTCCCTTCCCTTCTGCTTTCTCCAGCCCAGTCATTCTCAACCAGGGGCAATTTTGATCTCCTCCCCCATCTCCAGCCCCCAGGGGACACTTGGCAATGTCTGAAGATGGTTTTGATTATCACACCTGCTGGACATGGGAATTGCTGCTGACATCTAGTAGGCAAAGGCCAAGTGTGCAGCTCAACATCCTACAAGGCACAGGACGGTCTCACGATATATAGAATTATCTGGCCTCATAGGTCAGTAGTGGAGAGATCCAGGAACGGAATCTAGCACCTTTGTGCTCAGCAGATGCCTTTCTTCCTGTGAGAGAAAATAGAAGCAAACTGTTGGGAACGCCTTCATCTTTTCTATTTCAAACACAAACTACATATCTCTGCACAGAGCCTCCCTCCCATCTTATTACAATAGAGGGCTAGTCCCTTCTCTGGCTGAGGCTAACCTCACCACCTGTGCTTTGGAGTTCAAAGCCTCTCACGTTCTCCATAACATTAGACCTCATTAAAAATATGTTTAGTGTTTTCAGATTAATATTTCTGGTCTAGATCTCTCAGAGTTTTAGATCTGTATATCCAGTTACCTGCTTCTTCTTTTCTTCTTTTCCTTTCTTACTCCCTCCTTGTTGTTCTTTACAAAGAAGGTCTCAAAACATTTCAATCTCAAGATATCTCTAATGGGCATCTGCCTCATTTCTTAGACCCTCCTCCTTCCAACATTTCCCTTCCAATTTGGGGGAGACTCCCCAGTTTTGATGAGAGGAAGTCCCCTACCTTCTACTACTAAATCTAAAAGAGCCTGGTCCTATTCTTCCTGACATCAAGGCATCCAGTTCATAGCACATGATCAAGGCTTTTCCAATCACTTCTTTGCCTTTTGAGTAACTGAAAGGCAAAGATGTGTTCAGCACTCATTCCAAGGTTGGATGGCAATAATGGTATTCTGTTGCTGTATTTCAGTGTTCTGGCAAGATTGTTGCTCCTAAAATATGTTTATGGTCCTCTGTGGTTCTAAGACCTGTGGGGTGACCTCAGTTCTTATCTATTTTCCAAACCTGATCAGTCAGGAAAGTAGGGATTGCTTCTGAGGACAAGGGTCCTTTCCTATACCCTCATTCAAATTCTTTGGTACCACTCTTTCACAATAAACTCTTATTTACATGTAAGACCTGGCTAGATTGACACTGAAATGTGGCAACCCAGAAAGAATTCATGCTGGAAATGGGAAAACTCTTGTTTTTGGCTTTGGTTTTGCCAGAGATTTAAAGGGTCTGTTAGCCTAATCATTGAAAGTTCTTAGGTTTTAATTCTGTAGGCCAAAAATTTAGGTATTTGAGTTTAATAATTTCTTTATTTAAGATTTCTAATGCTACCAAATATACCAACTTCCACCCATGCTCACTGAATTGGGTGGATCACTGGGGGTGGCAACATCATCCCTTAGATCTTTTAGGCACTTGAGTTCAGGTAGCCAAGGATGATAACTTAATTACCCTTTGGTTATGGTACACCATGAACTTCCAGATTATCATTATATAATATTAGAGGCCTGGTGCAAGAAATTCGTGCATGGAGTGGGGGAGGGTCCCTCAGCCCAGCCTGCACCCTCTTGCAATCCAGGACTACTGGCTCCTAACTGCTCATCTGTCTGCCTACCTGATCGCCCCTAACTGCTCGCCTGAGTGCCCCTAACCACCTCTGCCTTGACGCCCGTGGCTTCATCCGGAAGGACATCTGGAATGATGTCTGGAAGGTCATTAGGCTGTCCGGTCTAATTAGCATATTATGCTTTTATTATTATAGATTAAGGAAATATCATTATATAATATTTCATGGCTCTCTGTAACACCCTACTTCCTTATTCCAGTATCTTTTATTAGTTAAGATGCTTTGGATTGCAAATAACAGAAAACAGTAATACTCATCTCCTCCAGCCAAAAATAAAAGAGGAAGGGGGATTTATTAGAAGGGTAAGGTTCATGAAATCAACATGTGAATCATTCCGTTAAATGAGGTGGTTATGCTGCTAGGGGGAACTAGAATTATTTGCAGACTTGTACCCAGAGTTAGGACCCAGATAACCCCAGGTCACCAGTTATAAAAGTGAAACCTGAGAGGAGAAGGCTTAGACATCAGAAGATTTTAGGACTTTATCAATTTACATCAGAAGTCATTTGGAGAACACATGAAGAATAGAATTTTAGGGTATATGACCAAATGTGGAGAAACATAACTTTAGATTAGACTGAATGTACTGATATAAATTCACATCGAGATTCCTGATGCCAGGTGATGGTAAGAAGCTGGACTGGTTAACACAAATGAACTTGAGATGTCAGAAATGTTTAGAATGATAGTGTAGAGAAATAATGTAGAATAATGTGGAGAAAATATTGGGAGATTGTGACTGGATTTGACCATCCAATAAGTGTATTCTTCCAGCAGGCCCAGGAGACATTCCATTCACTTGGGTTTTGAGACACCTATTGTGATTAAAGCTCTGGCATACTACAAAAACTAAAGGTGTAATAACTGGTCTCTGGAGGCTGTGGGAGAAACTGAAATAGAAATGGGTTTCCTAATTTCAGTAGGAACTGTGAGTCCCTAAGGCTGTAGAAGGTAGATAGGTCACACACCACTAGAGGAATGGTAGCAGGGTATGAAACAGGCTGACTGTGTCAGTGACTAATTTGATTGTGGAATCCTTGAGCTTGAAATAGAGGAATAGTCCATTCAGGTCATTTTAGTACTCTAGCCAAAAACTACAGGACTGATGAAGAATTCCTTCTCTACACTCCATACTAGAGTGTAATATATGTGACTTATTAGTGGTGGTCAACTCTAAAATTTATCCTTTAGGCTATCCTACATAATAAAAGGGAAGTATGCAAATACATCACTCCGCTATGCCCACGATTGGGCCAGCAGGAGGCACGGGGGCGGGACTTGGGGTGCCAATCGCGCTGGCAGGAGGAGCTGGGAGCGGAGACTCCCAAGTGATCCCTGGCAAGCCTAGCTGGCTTGGGCTGGGGGATCTCAGGCCGCCAGGCCTCGCCCCCAAGCACGATGGCTCTCAAGCCCCGCCGGTTTGGGCTGGGGTCTCAGGCCGCCAGGCCTCGCCCCCAAGCCGAGCCAGCTTGGGCTGGGGGTGTCTCAGGCTGCCAGGGCCTGGCCCCCAAGCCCGATGGCTCTCAAGCCCCGCCCGTTTGGGCTGGGGTCTCAGGCTGCCAGGGCCACGCCCCCAAGCCGCAAGATGGCTGGCAAGCCGCACAGGCTTGGGCTGGGGTCTTCAGGCCAGTGAAGGCAGCCTGGGCAGGGGGTCTCAGCTTGGCTGGACTGAGGCAGCAGCCTGGGCTGGGGTCTCAGCCTGGCCAGGGCCCCATCCCCTGCCAGCGGTGGCAGCCTGGGGTCCCAACCATTGAGTCACACCAGCCAGGCAGATATGGAGGAATCTTAAATGTTTCTTTTTTTAATAATATATATTTTATTGATTTTTTACAGAGAGGAAGGGAAAGGGATAGAGAGCTAGAAACATCTATGAGAGAGAAACATTGATCAGCTGCCTCCTGCACACAGCCCACTGGGTATGTGCCCCCAACCAAGGTACATGCCCTTGACCAGAATCGAACCTGGGACCCTTGATTCTGCAGGCCAATGCTTCATCCATCCGCTGAGCCAAAACAGTTAGGACTGTCCAATATGCTAAAGAAAAAACCCTATCTAATAAAGAGGGAATATGCAAGGGAGGGCATTTGGGGGTGACCAGGGTGTCAGGGGCTGGCAGGGAAGTGGTTAGGGGGTGATCAGGCTGTCAGGCATAGTGGTTAGGGGCAATCAGGAAGGCAGGCAGGCGAGTAGTTGGGAGCCAGCAGTCCTAGATTGTGAAAGGGATGTCCGATCCTATGGATCGGGCCTAAACAGGCAGTCGGACATCCCCCAAGGGGTCCCAGATTGGAGAGGGTGCAGGTTGGGCTGAGACACACACACACACACACACACACACACACACACACACACACACACCCGTGCACGAATTTTGTGCACTGGGCCTCTAGTAGAATATATATTACAATGAAGCTAGAGGAGGAAGGGACATTACCTGGACTTTTGAGGACATAGAGTAACTGATGAGATTTGAGATTGTTTTCATTTGGAAAAGGAGTGCATTTTTGTGGTACAAGTAATATATGCACTGTGTTAGGAGGAAAATTTTGAGGGGAAGTATAATTTAGGAAAGAACTATACAAGTGAATGTTAGTCTGCCAAAGGTGTGGACTGTGGTTTACTTTTTTTCCATTTTATTTCAGTCCACCATTTAACGGCATTCCTATTTGGTGCATTCCCCAGCGAATATTGTCTTGGAAAGGAAAAGTGCCCCACCTCCCACATTGACATTGAAGGTGTCAGTTCTTGTCTTCCCCTGCTCTTGGAAGACAAGGTTTGGGCATACAACCTCGCCAATTAGACACTGCATCCCAGGACTGTAAATTTGAAATTAGAGCACATAAATGACAATAGGATGAGGATTCATCTTTGGTATAGTGGCATGATTCTTGCAGAGTCAGAGGTATTCTGGCCCCATGATCTGTGTCAAAAGACTTCTTATGCCCCCTCTTCTTGGATGTCTAGACCTGCTGTGGCTTCTGCCTGGTTTCCAGGCCTCGGGTTTCAGCAGACTTTGATTTGGTGAGCTCTTGATAGCATTTCTCCTCTTCATGCACTAGTTAGAGTTCATTAATATTACTTGCACATGCTATTTGTATCCTAATAGAAACAGAATTTAAATGCTAATGCTCTTTTCTCCATAATCCTGGTCCTGTTCTAATATCTCCTGTCTCAATGAATGACACCATTATTTATTGAGTTGAACAAGCCAAAAGCCCAAGGCACATCCTTGACAATCCCTCGCTCTCAATCCCACATCTAATCCATCACGAAGTTTTATTGATTTTTTTTCCTTCCTAAATATCCCTTGACTCTATCCACTTCTCTCCAGCTCTACCAACATCAACATTGACACCCTAGTCTGAGCCTCCATGATATCTTATCTGGACTACAACAACCTACTTGGTCTACCCGTACTTTTCCACCTCCTCTAATCTATTCTTTCCTAAATGTAAAATTTAATACTGTTACACACAGCCCCACTAGCCCGTTAAATTCTCTCTCTTTCAGTCACCTGGGAAATTGCCTTACTGCTTCCTACCGCCTGGCCTCTGAATATGCTGTTCCCTCTCTCTGCAGCTCCCCCATTACCCTTCACATAGTTAACTCCTAGTCGTCCTTCACATCTTCTATCATAGATCTTTTTTTCATGATTGCTGTCTGATGCTCTCTGCCCAGACTGCTAACAAAATACCACCAACTGGGCATTTTAAATACAGACATTTATTCCTCACAGGTCTGGCGCCTGGGAAGTCCAAGTTCAAGATGCTGGCTGATTTATTTCCTGGTGAGAGCTCTCCTGGCTTTCAGACAGCTGTGTCCTCACATGGCCTTTCTGTGGTGCATGGGCAGGGGGTGGGGCAGGAGGGTGGATCGCTCCCTCTTTTTATAAGACCACCCCGCCCTTGCAACCTCACTTAACATTAGCTACCCACTAAAGACCTTATTTCTAAATAGAGTTACATTGGGGTTAGGGCTTCAACAGATAAATTTGTAGGAACACAATCCATTCTGCCCCCGGTCCTCCAGAACTCATGTCCTTAATGCATGCAAAACACTCATTCCATTGCAACAGCCCCAGAGTCTTAACTCATTCCAGCAGGAACTGGCAAGTCTAAAGTCTGACGTCTCACCTAAATATCATTGAATTCAGATATGGATGAGACTGGAGATATGACTCACCCTGAGGCAAAAGTCCTCTCCAGTTCTGAACCTGTGAAACCAGGCAAATTATGTGCATCCAAATACGATGGTGGGACAGGTGTGGGGTAGAGATTCTCATTCCAAAGAGAGACATAGGGAGAGGAAAGAAGGGATGATGAATCCCAATCAAGTCCCAAACCTTACAGGGCAAATTCTGTCAGATTTTAACGCTTAGGAATAATCCTCTTTGGTTTGATGCCCTGCCTTCCAGACCCTAGGCAGGGGTCACATCCTCTGGGCTCTGTCAGGCAGCACCCTCCGGCCTTCTGATACTAGGGATGAACTCTGAATCACCTTTGGGGTCGTTCTTCCCTTTCCTTGAAGGATAAAGCATCTTCACAGCCAAACACTCTATGGACCCGTCCTCTAGAATGCAAGGACTCGTACAGCCTTCTTTCCTCTGCCTCACTTTCTCAGCCCCTTTGGTTAAACTGGCAGTATCTCTGCTGGTATAGGTAATCCCACCCCTAGTCCTGGCTTCTGCTGAAATGGCTCATTAAATCCACGAGTCCTACCCAGGATCTCTTTATCAAATGGTTGTCCTTTATCAAATAGTTGTTCAGCCACACCGTTAGTATTCTCTTCAGAACAAGTTCTCTCAATCTCTCTCTCTCTCTCTCTCTCTCTCTCTCTCTCTCTCTCTCTCAGCTTAGAATGTTCCAAATCTCCAATTTCTGGTTCTTTTATGTTAAAAGTTATTTCTTTAGCCCTAGCCGATGTGGCTCAGTGGATAGAGAGTCGGCCTGTGGAATGTAGAGTCCTGGGTTTGATTCCTGTCAAGGGCACATACCTCGGTTGCCGGCTCCCAGCCCTGGTTCGGGGGCATGCAGGAGGCAACCAATCGATGTGTCTTCTCACATCAGTGTTTTTCTCTGTCTCTCCCTCTCCCTTCCACTCTCTCTTAAAATCAATGGAAAAATATCCTCCGGTGAGAATTTAAAAAAAAATTATTTCTTTAATCCATCTCTCATCTCTCATTATCTTACTAAAGCAATAAAAAGGACCCAATCCTTTTTAGAAATCTTCTTTGCTTGTGTATAATTTTATTGCTCAAAAGTTGTATCTTCCACAAAATAAGAGAACACAATTCAGCCCAGCTCTTTGCCACTTTATAAGAAGGATTACTTTTCTTCCATTTTCCAAAGACCTGTTCTTCATTTTTGTCTGAGGCCTCAGCAAGTCTGAGTGGGGTAGGGTTTGAGAATTTGCATTTTTAACTTTGAGAATCACTGCCAAAGGCTATGAACATGCTTCTTAAACTTTAAGGTCTACGTGACTCCCTGGCCATCTTGTTAAATGTGGATTCAGATTCTGTAGGTCCTGGTGAGGCTCGGGGTTTTGTAGTTCAAACAAATTTTCAGGTGAGCAGCAAATTGTTTCTGGGTCAGTTGCAGCTCATGGCCTGGAAGTTCGTTAGAAATGCAAAATTTCCAACCTATTCCAGCCTTCTAAATCTGAATCTGCACTTAACAATGCATTTAAAAAAATATATTTTATTGATTTTTTACAGAGAGGAAGAGAGAGGGATAGAGAGTTAGAAACATCCATGAGAGAGAAACATCAATCAGCTGCCTCTTGCACACCCCCTACTGGGGATGTGCCCGCAACCAAGGTACATGCCCTTGATCGGAATCGAACCTGGGACCCTTGAGTCCGCAGGCCGACGCTCTATCCACTGAGCCAAACCGGTTTCGGCTTAACAATGCATTTTAACATGGTTTGTGTTGGTTACTGTTTAAGCAGCACTGATCTAATTGCTTTGTGTCATTAGGAAATTTAGGGAGACTGCCATGGAGAATAGAATAGGCTTGACTCACAGAAAACTTGTGGATAGAGAATTTACCCATGGCAGAGGGTGTTTAGCTGGACAGTCCATTCACTTTTAGTACTTTTACAGTTTATAAGCCACTTCAAAAATATGTTAGTTTTTTTTTTTTATCTTGGAAGAAACATTATCATATAGGTAGAGCAAGTATTCCCATTTCTATTTTATAGTTGAGAAACTAAAAATTAGTATAGCTACATCATTTATTTAAGGTCATGCAGCTAATACATGACAGGTCTTTAGCCTGAACTGAGTTCGCTGTTCTTTTTCATTAAATCATACTTCCAGATTCTTCTATCTGTTTAAAAAAAATAAAGCTGATTTGGAAATTGTATTCCCTGAGAGGGAATTGTTCTTTCTAATCCAATTGTTTCACATGATTTGTCAGACTGCCCCTTCCAATTCTCAAAAAAAAAAAAAAAAAAAAAAAAAGCCTTTGTCATGCTCTTCTAAGATGTTCTTCCCTGTGTGTTTTACCTTTTGACAGCTGGACCGTGGCCCAAAGTCAGGAAAAAAAGAGAGCTCTGCACAGCCAAGGCGGAAACAAAAAGACCAAAAGGCTAAAGCTTATGCAGTTTACCCAGCGGTAAATAGTCTCTTAGGTAGAAAAGCTTCTGGAGCCCGCCCCAGGGGGAATGGTCTGGAACTGGTCCTAGAAGTATGGGCATTTTTGTCATCCTTCCTCCTCCACCCCCCACCCCTACCCCCAGAATCTATCCTATATGCAAATCAACCAAAGGGTGGAACGACCGGTCTCTATGATGCACACTGACCACCAGGGGGTAGATGCTTAACACAGGAGCTGCCCCCAGTCCACAGGCCCCAGGCCAGCCAAGGCAGGTGCCAGGGGGCCCCCTGATTCCCCTGCCAGTCGCCCCACAGATCAGCCCTGATCGCAGGCCAGGCCTGGAGACCCTACCTGTGCATGAATTTCGTGCACCGGGCCTCTAGTAGCATATAAAAAGCAGCATTTGGAAGAGGTTCTGGTCACAGACAGATACAATGAGGTAAAAACAATAACAATAACAAAAACACACACACACACCACACAATCTTGGCTCTTTTGTAAGAGAAAAAAGGGAGTAGTCAAAGAAGAGAAGTAAAGAGGAAGAGGAGGAGAAGGAGGAGGAAGAGGAGGAAGAGGAGGAGGGGGAGGAGGAGGAGGTAGAGAACTCTGAAAGCTCAGTAATATACAGTTCCATGCTCCATAGTAGATCATACAGTCATCATTGCTCTACACTAGAATGGAATTTCATTTTAAAATAAAGATCATTGTACATCATCCAAGAAAAGGTTAAGTTATATTTAGAGTACTTTGTTTAAGAAAGCAATAAAATATGCAATACAATTCAGAAAGATTCCCATAAAGAGATTTAAGTGAGCAAATCTTCAGTGTTTCAGAGTGACGCATCCTCTAAGGACTCCTGATAGTGAGATTTATTATACTTCCTTTTTTGGTCTCCCTTCCTATTGTAGTGGTTTAGAGTATGGGAAAGACATTTGCATTTCACTTACTAAATTCAGCTGTATGTATGCAGGACAAAAATAAAAAAAAAAAAAAGAAAGAAAAGAAAAGAAGAGGAAGAAAAAATTATGCAGCCATTCCACTCAGTGAGCACATGTTTTGGCCTGAGCTTGGGACGGAAGACAGATCTTTGCTGCCACTTGGGTCTCAGTTACTCTCAGGGCTCTGGTGATGCCAGGCTCTTGCTTTGTGACTATAGCGTTTGAAGGCACTTAGTTTTGTGCCCCGTTACCAAATAAATATTTTATCTGTTGAACTGAGAAAACATTAAACTCTTCAAATGCTGGATGGAGTAAAAAGAAGGAGTGGATTATACTTGTTGTGTTTGTTTCCAGTGTTTAGTGTCAAATAAAAAAAAAAGAACACTCATTTGGACTTAGTAAGGAGAGACTTTATTTGAAAAGGTTCTGCAAGGTGAGGGAAGGACAAGTGCCTGAAGAGTGAGATAGGAAGGTTGGTTTTAAATTGTGTAGAAAGGAAGAAATAAGGCTGGAAAGATCTAGGTGGAGAGAAGTAGGATGAGAGAGAGGCAGAATCTGCTAGGAGTTCAGAGAAGGGTTCACCCTGAGACCAGCCTGTCTGAGGAGGGTTGTGAGCTGGCTCAGGCTAAGGAGGAGCCCGAGTTTAGAAACCTTGGGCAAGGAGAGACGCTGAACCAAAACGTGGTTAAGAAGCATTTGGGCCGGGCTGGTGTGGCTCAGTGGTTGAGCATCGACCTATGAACCAGGAGGTCATGGTTCGATTCTCAGTCAGGGCACATGCCTGGGTTGTAGGCTCGATCCCCAGGAGGCAGCTATCAATGATTCTCTCTCATCACTGATGTTTCTCTCTCTCGCTCTCTCTCCCTCTCCCTTCCTCTCTCTGAAATAAATAAAAATTTAAAAAAAAAAGAAGCATTTGGTTCACATTGATCAGTGGGCTGAGCAGTTCAGCTAATCATTTTGAAGCAAAGAGTGGGAATTTGGAGGATCTGTGTCTGGTCTCAAAGAGGGGAACTGGGGAGGCATCCCTAATTCTTATCTAAGACCTATAGGAAAGGGTTGTTCTTCATGGTGAGTCATTTCCTGGAAAACAAAGGGTGTGTATGTGTGTGTGTGTGAGGGGGAGGGGGGCTTGTTAACTATGGGTGTTTTCTAGGAGTACAGGGCGCAATTAAAGTTCAATGTTGTCAATAGCATGTAAATATTACTACATATACTTGGGGGTAATTTAAGAAGTTTCCAAAGGTAATTAAAACAAAACACTATTGCTTACGATGTTGACTACAATTATGATATGCACCTATGTCAGTTAGAAATTCCAGTCCCTATCATTTCAAAATCTCTAAAGGAATGAAATTGTATATATGTGGATAAAATATGAAGTCATGTTGTTTCTTCAAAGAAGGCTTTCTTAACCCAGATCAATTTTAGTTTAGGGGCCTGTTACTCGCTTTTGTTTCTCCTTCTTAATACTCATCACATTTGTACATATGCTTAATATTTCTCTTTCATAATAGATGTATGCTCAATGGGGACAGGGACTCTGCCTGCGTTGTTTGCCACTATGTTCCAGCACCTGGCCTATAATACATGCTCAATATATACTTATTGGATGAATGAAAGATGTTTCTATTGTTCTCTCACTGTAGAATAAATTGAGGAAATAATAAAATTGTTGTTGTTTCTAAAAAAGTTGCTCTACCCTATGTCTTCCATTATATATTGTTTTGACTGGTCATTCCTTATAATTTTGGTTTGTAAAAACTGGAAGGAGTGTCTTCAGAATCATTTTACAATATTCTGCCTACGATAGGTAAGTCTACGTACATGTAATGACATTACTAATTGACAAATCTAATATTTCTTAATGCTTATATGTTAAGTGCTTTATATAAATTATTTTTAATCTTGAAAATAATTTTATCATTAGATTGTGGATTATAAAAGGATGATTTTAGACAACTTATATATAAAGACTACAATAGTCAAAATACTAACTTCTATTCTAATCATGAATATTCCTGGATTATAGATAAAAACTGGATTCCAATGCAAACTTGGTATCTTTATTTCTTGCAGTTATTCTACATAATACTTTAAAATATATAAATTATGAAACATGGTGTGGTAAAGGAATTAGGGAGATAATTCTTGCTTGTAGAGCTCCACCCCAAATGTAACAGTTTATAATGATTTCTTCTTTGGTTATAAGTGTGGATTTTTTTATGGGTGAAAAAATACAAAATGAAAATTGTTTGCATTAGACAGAATTTAATATAGCATAAATTCACCTCTATGAGCCACAGGAAATGATGACTAAAAATGGTGTAAGCCAAATACATTAAGTATAAATTAGGGACTAACAATATGATTCTGAGTAAGATTCCTTTGTCCAAGCAGAGGACCCAGAGTACAGAAAAGATGAAGGGAGATGCCATGTACAGAGGGCCTTGGTGCTGGGTTCTTTGGCCAGGTCCAGGAGTCCAGGCTTCTGGTCATCCCCTAATTCCTAGTTAGTTGAGTGGATAAAATAATTGGACAAGCCATTCAGAGAGGGACTTGATGCACTTCCAAATTTCTTGGACTCTAAAATCTGTTTGTACTGCTTGGATTATGATGGTGGGAGTAGGAGTGGGGAGGCAGAGCCTAACTTCTTTAAGGAAGTTTAGCACTTCCTCCTCCTCTCCCACCCTCCTTCCTAATGCCTTTGCATGCTCAGGAAATGTGGGAGTTTGGGGAAGATGAAGGACAATTCAGAAGAAAAAGCCTTTTTTGTCCCTTGTTCTTTATCCTCTATTGCCCTGAGGTGGAACTTTAATTAGAGCTTTGAAATTAAAAACTAGTGTATTTAGATTAATGGGAAAGAAATTGCAAATTCAAGATTGCCAAAATTGTGTATTATTCTTGAATTTTTTCCAGAATCCTCTGGATCTTCTTTTCCAGAATTTGTTTGATAATGATGACTATCGGAATTAATGCTGGCCATTATTCAGAAGCAGTTTTCCTTCTAAGCCATTTCTATATGCCAGCCACCACTGCTCTAGGCACTGGAGACACATGGGTGAACAAAACAAAGTTGTTGTCTTCAGGGAGCTTAATTCTAATGATGAAAACAAGACATACAATCTGTAATAATAAAAGCATAATATGCTAATTAGATTGGACAGCTGAACGACCTTCCACCACGCTATGACACCCACTGGTGCCAGGCCAGCCAAGGCAGATGCGATGCGATTGTTCGGGGGCCCGGCCATCACCCCATGATCTCCCTGCAGAGGGAGGCCCAGGCCACTGACTGGCAGGCTGTGGTGGGTGGGCAGGGCCTCCCTCTGCAGGGCTATCCATCAAGGAGCCCTGGCCTGGTGGGTGGGGCCTACCTCTTTGGGGTGATCGATTGCAAGGCTCCCGGACTGTGAGAGGGCACAGGCTGGGCTGAGGGATCCCCCCCTCCCCCCAATGCACAAATTTTGTGCACCGGGCCTCTAATGTACTATAAAACATAAGCAACCATGAAAATAACCAAGCAAAGTGTTATCAATTTTCTAAAGACTGGAATTTTTCAGACTGTGCTATATGACCAAATAAAACAAAGCTAGAAAATTCTAATAAAAAGATTATCTGTCAAAAAATTCTGTACCCCAGAAAGTAAAAAAAAACACATACACCACCATATTTCTAAATAACTCATATATCAAAGAAAAAAATCAGAGGAAAAATAGAAAGTATATAAAACTGAATGATAACAAATGCACTCTCTTCCAAAATTTATGGGAAGTAGCTAAGGCATTAAAAGAGGAAAATACATAGCCTTAAAAACTTTTATTAGAAAGGCATAAAAAATGACCCCGGTTTTTGTGGCAAAGCAATTATAAAGATGGCATTGCCATGAACTAAAGTGGAGAGAAAATAGTGAAAAGGGTTACAGAGGGAAACGGGGGTCGGCTCCCGCTGCTGGGTCTCCCGAACAATCTCCTCTTCTGCCAGGTGGAGCTCCCGTGACAGGGAAAGGCAGTCCGGAGGCCAATCGGCCTAGAGGGACTATCCCCTCTACTCAGAACTATTAAGCAGGAAAATGAGGAGAATGGAATGGTGTCTGGTGTCTGGTGTTTTGTGTCATGGGGACCTGCAAGTCTTGTGAGTTTCTGAAAGCAAACCTTTACACAATGACCTGGAAGAGGAGAGAGCCCTAGACACACGCCTCTGATGAACTTACTTCTTATCCTATCTAAAACAAACAAAAAAAAGGATAGGGAACACTACGCAGATTTATTCACTGTATACCTCAATGTGTTCGTTTTAGTCTACCTTCTTATTTCTCTTATACGAATGCATGTCTTTTTTATCAGTAGTAAACTTGGTCCATACAATACAGGATCAATTTGGGAATTTCCTCCTTCATAGGAAAAATAAAAATGAAGACTTATATTTGTGAAATGAGAGTTTTAGTGAGTTTAAGTTTAGATTAGGAAATTCTAGACATAAAGTCTTCAAATATAAATAAACATAAAATGCTTTCATTATCTTTCACAACACATTTAGTAAACCTATTTGCTTTGCTTTGTCTAGTTTGTCTTCCCTGAAAATTGGTTAAACATTTTAGTGTGCCAACTGGTTGTTTGGTAAGCTTGCTAAAGACCTGACTGGCAGCTTGAGGTTTTCTAACTTATGTTATTTGTTCTTGTTTAAGACACGAAAGAGACAAGGCCCGCTACTTTTCGCCTGTAGAAAGGACAAATGCAATAGAAAGAGAACAGTTTCTCAAATAAACTACTTGCACAATAAGATTTCTGAAACACATCAACAAAACACGGAGTCTGAGCCATATTTTTGTTGGGGTCTATAAATTTGAAGCTGGGCTGGAAATAAAATTTCCTACTTCTCAAGCCAGGCTTTGAAGAAAGATTCTTTAAAAAAATATTTTCTTTAAATATATATATTTAGAGAGAGAGGAGGGGAGAGGGATAGAGAGATAGAAACATTGATGAGAGAGAAACATTGATCTGCTGCCTCCTGCACGCCCCCTACCAGGGATCCAGCCTGCAACCTAGGCATGTGCCCTGACCAGGAAGCCAACCAGTGACCTTTTGGTTCATGGGTCGTTGCTCTACCACTGAACCACACTGGCTGAGCAAGAATATTCTTTAAGCTAAACTTCCAGTGGTGACCTTTGTTCCCTGGGCCTGTAAAGGCATAGGACAAAAGCCTTTTCCATGCTCTAGGCCAGGGTGGGGAGTGTCCATATAAGGCCCTAGAAATCATTTGGTCTGGCCCTGCTAAGGCATTAGGGGTGAGCTAATTAAATGTTTGACCAAATACAGCAGGCTAATTTTTAAGTTGATAATTTTGTATGGCCCGTGAATGATGTGATAAATATCCAAATGGCCCTTGGCAGACCAAAGGTTCCCCACCCCTGCTCTAGGCCATCTAAAGTTGTAGGGTCATCAATTATAAATGGAAAAATAGGATGACCAAGATGGAGAGAATAATTGACCTATGCATCTCCTCCAGTTCTCCTGTTCCTTTCTACCGTGTTGCATTGGCTAGGTCCGTGGTCGGCAAACTGCGGCTCGTGAGCCACATGCGGCTCTTTGGCCCCTTGGGTGTGGCTCTTCCACAAAATACCACGGCCTGGGCGAGTCTATTTTGAAGAAGTGGCGTTAGAAGAAGTTTAAGTTTAAAAAATTTGGCTCTCAAAAGAAATTTCAATCGTTGTACTGTTGATATTTGGCTCTGTTGACTAATGAGTTTGCCGACCACTGGGCTAGGTCATTCCTGGGCCTTTGCACAGAATGGGGATAATGTGTAAAAGAGGAAAGCAGAAGTTTTGTCTGATTTAAGTTGGAAAGATCATAAAATTTCTTCGGGATAAAAAAATTACTAGATTCAGGAAAGGAAGAAAGGAAGGAGGAGAAGGAAGAGATTCAACAAGGGCTAGCTTTGAAGGGAAATGTTCTGGGGATTTTGCTAGAGGAGGGAGCAGGGGGTCTCAGTGTTGAAAAGTCAGCTGCTTCTCCCTCCAAGGGGCCTGCCTGGTACTGTAGCTGTGAAAACGGAAGCTATCAGAATAGGCATCCCTTTGCCTGGAAACTTGAAAGAACATAATTCATACATTATTTACTTTAATCTTAATAATTTCAAAGGTTATTTCCATTTTATTGATGAGGAGACAGAAGTTCAGAAAAATTACATGACTTGACCATGGTCTTGTGAAACCCAGATACTTGTTTCTAATGGAATACTTGCTCCTAATGAATAACATAGTAAGATAGAGTTTTGAAGCCTATATTCAAGTAGAATAACATGAGCTTTTTAAATATTGTAATTCCCTTTTATGTCCACATTTCAATGTGACTTCAATGTTTTATCTACCACTCCCCCTCTTTTTGTCTCATTGACTTATATTACATACAGGCTGTTTCAACCATTTACTATTTGATGACAATATTTTAAAGACTTGCCTTGGTAAACCCAAATCAGGATGTTTTATTTTAACACAGTTTGCAGAGTGAAGTAATCTAGAAATTCTCAATCAGAACTATACCTGGTTTGAGTTAATTAACAGTGTAGCAGCAATATATTTGCAACTTGTGACCTGGAAAACTTAATTCCCCAATTAGGAACTAAGAGCATGATACAGTCTGTAGGGTCCATTTGGTTTAATTTGTCCATTTATAATTATTGATGGCTTTTTTTCTTTTAAATTCAGGACATTAGAAAACAAAAAATTTACTTGAGAATTCATTGCAATGTGTACAGCAAAAAATGTCTTATTTATACTACTATCTTCTCAAGATAAGGCAGATTTTTATCTATCTATCTATCATCTATCTATCTATCTATCTATCTATCTATCTATCTATCTATCTATCATCTACCTACCTACCTGTCTGTGTGTCTATCACCTATCCATTAATCATCAATCACTCTATCTATCACCTCTCTCTCTCTCTCCCTCTTTCTCTCAACCTCTCTCTCTCTCTCTCTCTCTCTCTCTCTCTCTCTCTCTCTCTTCCTAGGACTAAAGGCCAATTCTGAGTTCTGGCCAGGACCCTCTTTGTATTCCTCTGATTCTCACCTACTCACCATTGATAGAGAATTTTAGTTTTCCTACCGGTTTTTCCTTCATGATTGGTTTAGTATAAGGACTTGCCAACTTGCCTCAGTAAATTCTCTACTGCCAGTGCTGCTACTGTCTGTTCAGAGCACTGGGCTCTGTGTTGCAATCCCTGTGTTGGGCTTGGTGTCCCTCATGTTCATTTTGTTCTGAGTTAGGTAATCTGAGTACACACATTTTCTCTGGCCTCCCGAGCTCAGAAAGCAAGTCTGAGGCCCCCATGGTTCAATTGCATGACACAACCATTTTAGCTCAGACTCTTCCGTTGCGTTCTAATCTGACCTCTGTGTCCAGTAAGAGGACTCCCCTCTTATCCTGGAGAGAGGGCCACGACTCTGTGCCTGAGTTTTGAATGGGGAGGAAATGCCTCCAGGCAGAATGCCTCCGGACAGATAGTCTTGAGGAAGCACAGACATCCTGGTTTGAAGTCATTTTCTGCTCTGTCCCTTTCCACATGTGGCTTAGAGGGCTTAAACCATGTTGGGGCTCATGGCTAGGACCATGTACAGCTGGAGAAAAAGCTCATACCATATTGTTCTTTAAATCCTCTGTCTCTCTTTACACTTCATAATGGCCTCATGGATGAGAAAGAACTGCAAAAGAGCTTTCAAAAAGAAACATGGAAATAAGCAGATTTACACCAAATTGGGCTATTGACATTTGGCTCTTTCTTGAATTTTCCAAAAAACAGGAATTAAAATGGCATTCTTCCATTCTAGAAGACGGTCCTCAGGCCTCATTCCTCAAGGATTTCTGAGAAAGAGAAACCATTTTGGACCGTTTCTTCTGGGTTAGTGCCTGTTCTGGGCCCAGTGGAGGTAGGTTCTCTGACTCTCTAAGGGTTCTGGAGACATCGACGGCTGCCTGGCTTCCACTTTGCTGGGGCAGTGCTTCTAAACTCCCCACAAGTCTGGCTTCATGGCATGTGGCCGATGCAGTCACTTAGGGGCCCGCATTAGAAGGGCCTCATGCTTGGTTTAACACTATGCTGTCACCATGTTGAAATTATTATTTTTGAACAAAAGGCCCATATTTTCATCTTGCTGGGCTCTACAAATTATATAGCCAGTCCTGCTTCCCAGACCATTTGCCTCAGAATCACCTGGTATGTGCAAATAAGTCAGATTCCTATTATATCAGATACGCCAAGACCCCTGAATCAGCCTTTTAACAAATAACCAATGAATTCTTTCACAAAGTTTGCAAAGCCAGAGAACCACTGGCATAGAAATTCGAGATATCATATTCTTGGGCAGCTTTGCTTGTTAAAAGACTTAAAACAGAATTCCTGGCTGTAATATCAAGTAGGGGAAAAAAGAAGCATCCATAATTTAAAATGTTTTATGTAAAATATATTAGGCAGTTTTGTGTTATCACCAAGATAAATATTTGAAAATGTGCCTAAAATATTAATTTAGGAACCCTCATGGTCTTCATTCATTCTGGCATATTTATTTATTTTATTTTTATTCGTCATCTCCCATTAAGTCAGAGCAATGCATCCCATAATTGTTAACTAATTAGACCCGCTAAAAGGGGGGGGGGTAATACTGTTCTGAAAGCAGTTCAGTTTCCTCCAAATCCCTCAACATCCTGACAAATCAAAAAAGATGGAGTCCTCATTACCTCCTGTAGATTTTTGAGAAGTGTTAGTTCAAGCATGTCAGACTCAAAGACTAACACGGCCAAATAAACAAGGTTTACGTTTATGTGGGCCGCAAAAAAACAAAAGCTTCAATTTTCATAGAAACATAGGTTTATTTTGATAGAGACACGCTGACTACAAAGGGCTGAAATAAATGAGTAATCGTCAACATAAAATAATAGAACATTTAAATAAAAATATTATCCTTGAACATTAACTTACCAGACACTGAATAACTGCACAAATTAGTTAGTGTAACACAAATAAACCTATTTTTCTTGTTCTCCGAAAGCGAAATATTTCCTGTAGCGCACACCAAACGAGTCAGTACAAGACTAATGACGTGGCCATCAGCTGCTAAAATAGTCGCTGCCAGTATTAGTGGAGAGAAATGGTGTGCCTGTGTGTAAGTTGGGTCAGGGAAATGAATGCAACACGATTATAGTAATCAGTCATTAGCGAACATTGTGGTTCATTATTAATAATTATATATAACAGGATATTGTAAAAATTAAGTTATGAAATTTTTATTGAAACGTTTCTTACATACCTTTATATTGGCTGGGCTGCAAAAATATTCGTTGTGGGCCGCATGCAGCCCACAGGCTGCGAGTTTGACATGCTTGTGTTAGCTGATAATCTTGTAGGTGAATATATTTAGTTTTTTTAAAAATACATTTTATTGATTTTTACAGAGAGGAAGAGAGATAGATAATTAGAAACATTGATGAGAGAGAAACATTGATCAGCTGCCTCCTGCATGCCCCTCCACTGGGGATCGAGCCTGCAACCAAGGTATATGCCCTTGACCAGAATAGAACCCAGGAACCTTCAGTTCACAGGCTGATGCTCTATCCACTGAGCAACCCAGTCAGGGCTATATTTAGTTTTGATTCTAAACTAATTCCAAGATTGGAAACAGCCTCAGCCTCCCAGACGACTTCATGAACAGATGTTAACCTGACTCTGGAGGCAAGGCCCTGGATCGAGGGACTGGGGACTGTTGTCTTCTTATGGATCTTTCTTTGGGCTGTGAACTTGAAGATAATTAGTATCAGTTGTGCTAAGATTGTAGCATTAAATACTGAATCTAGGCTAATTCATTATAGAGCCATTAGAACAGTGGTTCTCAACCTTTCTAATGCCGCGACCCTTTAATACAGTTCCTCATGTTGTGGTGACCCCCAACCATAAAATTATTTTCGTTGCTACTTCATAACTGTAATTTTGCTACTGTTAATGGGTTGCTACTGTCGTGACCCACAGGTTGAGAACCGCTGCTGTGGAGCCTAAGACCATCGGAAAACACAGATATTTACATTACGATTCATTAACAGTAGCAAAATTACAGTTATGAAGTAGCAACGAAAATAATTGTATGGTTGGGGGTCACCACAACATGAGGAACTGTATTAAAGGGTCACAGCATTAGAAAGGTTGAGAATCACTGAATTAGAAGGAAACAGCTTTTTATTACTGTGTGCAGAACACAATTTTAACCAGCCTCTGTTGATGAAGAAGTCTACCTGCCTGGTTGGCATGGCTCAGTGGTTGAGCATTGACCTATGAACCAAGAGGTCATGGTTCGATTCCCAGTCAAGGCACATGCCTGGGTTGCAGGCTCCATAACCAGTAGGGGGTGTGCAGGAGGCAGCTGATCAATGATTCTCTCTCATCATTGATGTTCCTATCTCTCTCTCTCCCTCTCCCAAATCAATAAAAGTATATTAAAGCCATAGCTGGTTTGGCTCAGTGGATAGAGTGTCAGCCTGTGGACTGAAGGGTCCCAGGTTCGATTTTGGTCAAGGGCACATGCCTGGGTTGCAGGCTCAATTCCCAATAGGGGGGTGAAGAAGGCAGCTGATCAATGATTCTCATCATTGATGTTTCCATTTCTCTCTCCCTCTCCCTTCCTCTCCGAAATCAATAAAAATATGTTTAAAAAATGTATATATTAAAAAACAAAAAAACAAAAGAAGTCTTTCTGACACCAGAAAGCCCTTGACTCATCTACTGCATCAGTGTCTGGTCTGGGCATGAAGTTTCATTCTTTCTGACCACATTGAGCTCAATCTGTAGATACAGAATGTTTTCCTAACCCGTGTTTTTAGAGACTTGATGGTTAATACATTGTTTTGACTGATTTTCTGTGCATTTTAAAAATAATATTTATTATATTTTTTCCCTTCTTATGAAGATAAAAAAAATTCATGGTAGAAAGTTTGGGAAGAGATATTTATTCTTGGACAAATGCTTTGATGCCTTTTGAAATTTCATTTTACTGAATCTATTTTACTTATTTATTAGAGCTATTTGTAATTTACTAGAGGCCCAGTGCACAAAATTTGTGCACTCAGGGAGGGGGTCCCTCAGCCCAGCCTGCACCCCCTCACAGTCTGGGAGCCCTCGGGGGATGTCAGACTGATGGCTTAGGCCCAGTAGTTGGACATCTATTGTACTGCTGTGGAGGCAGGAGAGGCTCCCGCCACTGCCGCTGCGCTTGCCAGCCATGAGCCTGACTTCTGGCTGAGCAGCACTCCCCTTGTGGGAGCGCACTGACCACCAGGGGGCAGCTCCTGTGTTGAGTGGGATCGGGCTAAAACTGGCTCTCTGACATCCCCTGAGGGGTCCCAGATTGCGAGAGGGTACAGGCCAGACCAAGGGACACCACTGATGCACGATTGGGGCTGGGGAGGGACACGGGAGGTTGGCCAGCTAGGGAGGGACCACGGGAGGGCTCCAGGGCATGTCCGGCCTGTCTCGCTCAGTCCTGATCGGCGGACCCCAGCAGCAAGCTAACCTACTGGTTGGAGTGTCTGCCCTCTGGTGGCCAGTGCACATCATAGTGACTGGTCTACTGGTCAACTGACTGCCCCTTGGTGGTCAGTGCATGTTATAGCGAGTGGTTGAGCAGCCTTAGCATATTATTAGCATATTACACTTTGATTGGTTGAACAGATGACTGGATGACTGGACACTTAGCATATTAGGCTTTTATTATATAGAATAGGGTGGGACAAAAGTAGGTTTACAATTGTTTGTATGAAAAATAAGACATTAATAAATAATAGCCCTTACCGGTTTGGCTCAGTGGATAGAGCATTGGCCTACAGACTGAAGGGTCCCATGTTTGATTCTGGTCAAGGGCATGTACCTTGGTTGTGGGCACATCCCCAGTAGAGGGTGTGCAGGAGGCAGCTGATTGATGATTCTCTCTCATCGATGTTTCTAACTCTCTATCCTTCTCCCTTCCTCTCTGTAAAAAATCAATAAAATATATTTAATAAATAAATAAATAATAATACAAGAATAAACAATGTGTTTCACGTACTCACAACTGTAAGCCTACTTTTGCCCCATCCTGTATAGCTGTTATCTTTGATTAAAATATATGAATAAAAAATTTGGAATTTAATTAGCAATACTATTAATTTAGACATTTGCTGTTTTTCCCTCATTGTATGTGTTTAGATTTAAAATGAAAACCTTTCAGGATGGAGTTTATTATTTTTTAAATAAACTATTTTTAGCCTGAACTTTCTCATGACATTTGATAAGTTCTTTAGAGAAGAATGAAAAAATATACATGCAGAAGTCAGGTCCTAAAGACAAAGGGTATAAATGACTTCCTGGGAGCCTCTTCTCCTCTTTACGTGTTTCCCTCTTGATTCGTCTGCCTCCGAACTCTGGGAGGGGGCAGGCTCTCAGTGCTGCTGCTATAACCAGCCCTATAATGCCAGCCACATCGGAACCTTTCCCAGAACGGCATCCGGGCATCTGCTCTGCCAGGAGGAAAGGCCAGAGAAACAAATGGAACTGTACTAATTGCCTTGATTGCTAAAACGAGTCAAACAACTGGGCCAGGGCCTTAAACAATTCAAACAAACACAACCTCATGAACATCTGGGATGTACTTTTGCTTTTTGATGTTGCCCAGTCACATAGTGAACATGGTTTGTGTGCACAGTTATTCATAATTTTTTTGGGCCCTTTCTCTACAAAAGATCTGTCTGGTTATTAAAGAATAAATACAATGTTGTGTATTTTGCAAACAGGTGTTAGTAGGCTATACTTATCCTAATATATAAAAACCCAGGGTCTGTAACATCCAAAACGACCAAAGGCTGGACTGACTGGAAGTCAGTGCTGGGTTGCTTTGCTGACCCAGTACTGACTGCTGCAGGTGCCCCGACCCAGCACTGACTGCCGAGGGGGCTGTGGATCAGGCCTGAACAGGGGCCTGGAGAGAGAAGCAGGGTCTGATCCATAGCCTCTGTGGCAGCTGATGATCAGCCCTTGCCTCTCTCTTTCGTTCCGGGCCTGGCCAGCAGCCAGGCCTCTCTTTCTCTTGGGCCTCTGCTGGGGCTGCTGACCACCTCTCTGAACAGGCCCGTTGATAGGCCCAGAGACGCTGACTGGCATAGAAACTGACCAATCAGAACCAAATCTGGGTGAAGTGCGAGGAGCCAATGGCTGCCTAGGAGGTGGAGCTTTTGACTCTGATTGGCATAGAAACCAACCAATCAGAACCTAATCTGGGTGAACTGTGAAGGTGGGGGCTAAGGAGGGGTTTTAAGGGCAACAGCTGTTTGGTGTAAGGTGTAAGAAAGAGATTCAATTTTTTAATGACCAGTTTGGCAGTATAGTACATATGGCTGGCTATCAGTCCAGATTTAGGGATTATGTATTTTTGTCTGCCAAGAGTATCTCTTCCTGCTGAAAAAGGCTTCCCCGCATTTAAGCAATCCTATCCTATATAATCTATCTAATGCTAATATATGCTAATTACACTGGGTTGACTGGCCGTCTTCCGGATGTCCGACTTCCTTCTGGACAAAGCCATGGTGGTGGAGGCCAAGACAGAGAGGTCAATTGGGGGTGAGATCAGGCCGGCAGGAGAGGGAAGTTAGGGGTGGTCAGGCAGGCAGAGGCAGTTGGGGGCCAGATCAGGCCAGCAAGGGAGGGGCAGTTAGGGGCTATCAGGCAGGTAGGCAGAGGCAGTTAGGGGTGATCGAGCAGGCAGACAGGTGAGTGGTTAGGAGCCAGTGGTCCCAGATTGTGAGAGGGATGTCCGACTGCCAGCTTAGGCCCGATCCCTGTGGCAGTCAGACATCCTGCAAGGGGTCCACAATTGGAGAGGGTACAGGCTGAGCTGAGGAAACCCCCTCTCCCCATGCATGAATTCTGTATACCAGGCCACTAGTTTGGTTATAAAAAGGTAAACTCTAGTCAGATCTCAGAGATATTTGGGTATCCAGGTTCATAGTGGTAGTATTTATAATAGCCTAGGGGTGGATGCCACTTAAATGCCCATCAAGGCATGAATGGATAAAGATGTGCTGTATGCATACAATCAAATGTTTTCAGCCTTAAAAAGAAGAATGTGCTGTCACATGTTACAACATGGGTAAACCTTATTTCACTTTATGCTAAGTGAAATAAGCCAGTCACAAAAAGACAGATAATGCAGGATCCCACTGACATGAGATCGCTAGTCAAACTCAAAGAAAGAGTAGAATGGAGTTGCCAGGGGTTCCGGTTGTGGGGAGAAAGGGAGAGTTGTTGTTTAGTGGGTACAGAGTTTCAGTTTTATAAGATGAAAAAGTTCTAGAGATCTGTTGCACAACAATTTGAATGTACTTAACACTACTGAACTCTACACTTAAAAATGGTACATTTTTGATGCAATTAAATATATAAAAATTAAAAAGTAAACAGTGTATGATGGCCAATTAGCTTAATTAGTTAGAGCAGCCCATCTGGCATGGCTCAGTGGTTGAGTGTTGACCTATGAACCAGGAGGTCACAGTTCGATTCTCAGTCAGGGCACATGTCTGGGTTTCGGGCTTGATCCCCAGTGTGGGGCATGCAGGAGGCAGCCAATCAATGATTCTCTCTCATCATTGATGTTTCTATCTCTCTTACTCTCCCTTCCTCTCTGAAATCAATAAAATATTAAAAAAAACAAAAACAAAACAAACAACAACAAAGAACTAGTTAGAGCAGACAATAGTTTTAAGCCTAATCTTAGACGTTATTTTAATCCAAAACTGAATAGTAATTGTCTTTCTTTGAACTAGTTAACTTTGCCTCTGTTGTGTGTTCTGATACTACACGAGTTAGCTTGGCCAGCTATTTTCTGAATGTTTGCCCAGTGTTTCATGGCATTGCTACCAGGCAGAAAGTTTAAACGGTATGCCTTTACAACAGCTTTAGAAACATAAAGGAGAGCCCATTTGATACATACTTTACAGTTAGTGTTATAAAACAAACCCAAAGCATAACGCCTTGATCTTCTGAAATGTAAAGGTTGGGAAGAGACAACACACAGATAAACTCCCATCCCCTTTTCATTTTTGCTTTCAAGTTTTTAAAATTATTGCTTTGACATTACATAAAGTATCTTACATTTTTAAATAATGAAAGCTAGGGAGTAAAAAGGGAATTTTAATGGAAATTAACTATGTTGTTGAAACTCTGCATTAGTAGTTAATAGGTAAAGTTCATCAACTGGTTGCCCATTTTACAATTATAAATATATTTTCTATTATCAGGCACTGCGCTAGAATTAGGAGATTATATGTGTAGGCTTTCTGTTCACCAATTTAGTACAATTCTTGTAAACACTAGAAAGAGGCCCTGGGTTAAATGTTTAAAAATGTTTGCCAATGACTAATCCTTGACCATTGTAAAATGAAAAGCCTGATGGGGCCCAGTTACAGAAGTGCTTTGGAGGGTGGAACCAAATTCCAGATGATGTATCTAACAGCAGTCCTTCCTTGGCACAGCTGAATTATTTTGTACGCTAATCTGATTGACTGATCTTTTGTCATTCTCGGTAGCTATTTGTCCTTTATAGGAACGAAACAGATTATAAAAAAATATATATTGAGCAAATTTATTACTTTGAGAAATGTCCAGCTCAATCTTTGTAGGTGATATAAATTTACAGTGCATTGCATTTACATTCTCAATGAATGATTGGGAGACTTCCACCAAAGTTTTCGCTCAGATTTAGATCATTACTTTTGGCTTAGAAATGTGACTCCATAGGAACTCAACTATTTATCATACATGAAATGCAGGGTTTTTGTTTGTTTGTTTGTTTGTTTTTAAAAAAATCTCATTCATCTAGCATATTTCAATTACCTCAATTATGTATCACCAATCTGTAATCTAAGCTAAGCTACTGCTGTGTCTAAATCATGTCATTTATTTTTATTCTTCCCTTGCAGATAATAAAAAATGCAATTAAAGTGGAATTTAAAAAAATGACAGGATAATAGAAAAAGATTACAAGTGAAAGTTTATTAGGACATAGCCCTCTTTAGCAATATTATGGTTACGTTGTATTTTCTTCATGTAAAAACTAAATTTACACAGTTTTTCTCTTAAAATAGTATTAGGCCTGTCTCACAACACTAGAAAGGAATTCCACTGACTTGGAAAAATTTAGAATTTATGGTAAATGTGAACATAAGGTAAATATATTGGGACAATAGTTTTTATGGCTGTTGCAATTTGCCAGGTGGAAAGCACGTTGCTGATTGTGTAGAATATCCTTAGAGTGCTGGTGCCACTTATTGGCAGAAAACAACAAAATTAAGAAAAGAAGTTAGGGGAGTGAAAAATGTAGTTTTTAAGTCTTTCATTTTGACAAAAGTTTCTAATTGTGAAAGTATTAGTTTTTCTAGTAGGCTACTTACCAATAAGCAAAGGAGCCCATCCTTAAATATGTAAGCTATTTCAGACCTTTAACATTCTTCCGCAGGCATATGGGCTTCCCCGTACCTCTCAGCAGGTGATTTTACCTCCTGAACCACAGAAGTCTATGAGGAGGCAATTTCCTTAGCTTCCTATTTCTTTTTAAAATATATATATATATATATATATATATATATATATATATATATATATATATCTTTATTGATTTCAGAGAGGAAGGGAGAGGGAGAGAAAGAGATAGAAACATCAATGATGAGAGAGAATTATTGCTTAGCTGCCTCCTGCACACCTCACACAGCAACCTGGGCATGTGCCCTGACTAGGAAACTAACCATGGCTTCCTGGTTCATAGGTTGATGCTCAACCACTGAGCCATGCCAGCTGGTCTACTTTCTGTTTCTTTCTCCACCCCCTTCTACTGAGATAGCACTCTCTAGACCAGGATGTAACTTACTCCTTCCATTTTAGAGGAATTATTTTTTCTACTGTCAGAAATTTAATCTCCATCTGTTCAGTTGATACCACTCCTTTTTGTGTAGTTGTGATTCTCTTGTACGTGATTCTCCCCTTTCTCCTATATCTTTGTCCTCTGAAGATTTCCTCCTCAGCTTATAAACCCACTGAAGTCTCCATCAAAGAAAGGAAAAACAAACACATTCACAAAACCACAATCCCACAACCCTCCCTGACTCTCCAGCGTCTCTATTTACTAGGTTATTTTTTAATTCATTTATAGCTGAAATTCTCCCCAGAAGACACTTGTCTCCAAGACCTCTTCATCTCTTTTTTGTACCTGAATTCACTGCAATTCACTCCTATCACTTAATTAAAATTTCTCTTTCCGTATCATCAGGGTCCTGGTTGCTAAATGCATCTCTCCTCAGTGTTCAGTATTACTATACATTTTGTCTATGGAACATTTCGCCCTTCATCATACTAACCTTTCATGGTTTTCAGGATATCATTTCACTTCCTCGCTTCCTTTACCTTTCCTTAAACCTTGGTACTCCCTAGCAGACCATGCTCAGGCCTTTTTACTTCTTCATCCACATACTCTCTATGCAAGGTCTTTTTACTTTGCTGGCTTCAGTTATGACCTACATGCTGATGAACCTCAGGCCCACGTTGCAACCCAGATTTCTCTCCTGAACTCTGCCCTTGACTGTGTCGCAGGCACCTCAAAGGAACTTGGTTAAACTGTTATCTCTACTGAATCTCGTTTTCTTTTGTGTGCTCTCTTGTTCAATGGACCAGCAGATAGCCTTATCCAAGATAAACTTCGTACACAGTCTAGGTTTCTACTTTTTCCTTCATATCATGTCTAACTAGTGGCAGAGATTTATCAATTTTATATCTTTAATATCTTCAGAATTCTTTCCCTTCACTTGTCACTGGCTTCTTCACTTGACCATTGTTATCTTTAAATAATAGTCACCATACTACTCTTTCTAAATCCAGCCCTGATCTAATAAAATCCATTATTCACCTTAAAATATAGTAATTTTTTAACACATGAATCAGATTATATAATTCTCAGTTTAATGTCTTCAAAAATAAAGAAGGTCTTTAATTTGGCCCCTTTCTGACTCTCTTCTCTTACTACTCTCTGCCATTTATTTCTTGCTATCTTTACTCAAATCATAATAAATCTCCCTCTGTTTGGGAAGGGCCAAGACTTGTGTCTATGTATCTTTGCAAATCCTATTACTGCTGTTTGGTACATATTCTTATCCCTTTCATACCCATGTATCCTTCAGAAATCAGCTCCTCAAAAGAAATTTCTCAGTGGTTCAGTCATCTGTTCTGAGAGCTCATTTAAAATCCTGTGCTTAGCTCCCAGAACTTTTTCATTTATATTGAAATTATTTTCCTCTTCAAACTCCTGGAGGTCAGGGGACCTTTATCTCTGATTTCTAAGTATCTGGAAACACAGTAACTGAGAGAGAGTTGGTGCTCAATAAATGGAAAAAGAATGGATGAAAATGGAAAGAGAATTAAGTGTTTTCTTGGAGCCAAATAACTCTGAGAATCTGTTGTAGCTTGCACTGAGATTTGAGAGAGCCACTCAATTTCATTATCTAGAAAATAGAATAAATTGTGATGATGATTTCTCATTTTCTTTCTGAAAGGTCTTGACAATAGAATTTCCTAAGTATAGCATTTTATGTCCAAGATATACTTTAGAAATTAAGGCTGTGTCTACTAGCCACACATATTTCAAATAAATATATGTGTGTCAACACCATTAAATATAAAGATGCAAGGTCCGGTGATAATAACATATGAAGCAATCTTGCTTATTAATCTATTTTCAGTGGTATAATGTACAAAAAAGTTGATTCATTGTAATGTACCTTTTCCTAAGATATTCTTTCAGAAAAATTAGAATTCCCCGGGCTTTACTGTAATCGGCAATATTTTTAAAATATTACTGTCATATGAGTTCACTATTAACAAAGAACAAACTAAGCATCTTTGTAGCTATATAGTTTTAAAAGCCAGAGGAAGAACATACTTTCTTAGAATATATTTTCTGAAATTCTTTACTAAGTTTATCAACCACAAATGAGTTTCAATTGCCATTTTAATGTTGTCTCTACCTTGTGAAATGTAATGGTTGAAAAGTAAACCAATTCTGTCACCCACATGTTTTGTCTACTTAATCTTAGACAATGGGGTTGACTTTTGCCTCTCTTACCTGGAATTGTGTATAAATCAATGAATAATTTTGATCTTCTTCAATTGTTAGGGATCTGGAAACATATTTCTGGGTGCTGCAGTTGTATTCAGTCATATGTCTGTTCTTTAGACATTACAGACTTCTGTGAATGGCAAAAAACTTATAATTTAAAGTAAATTTGAAAAACAGATAAACTGATATATTAATGATGCTTTAATCTAAAAAAAATTCAAAAGTAAACAGTAACAAAATATAAATAGCAACCAAAACATGCACAAATCCTTCTAAAATCCATCACCCAACTATTCCTCTTGCTTCTGAGAATTTTCATCTGTAACCTTGTCCTACCTGATCATGCAGGAGTCTATCCTTGTATCAATTCCCTTTCATCAAGAATTGTGTGTGTCTGTGTATATCATATAGAAAAAAATACAATACATAATAATACAAGAATAAACTCTGTTTTGTGTGTTCACGGTGGAAACTTAATTTCGCCTTACTCTGTATGGAAGAGTGAGAAACCTCATTCTCACTCTCCCAGGTCCTCCCACCTCTGTTTTCCCTCCTCCATCCACTGCATTTCCAAGATTTATCTTCTGTAAGTCAGTTTGGAAAGACATCCTCTCTTTATTGTGGATGTAATGCTGTGTTAGAAAGTTGCCTAAGTACCATTGCCTTGTGACCCAATGTTTAAGAGATTTTAGCGCAACCTGCTGTGAAACCACTGGAAATGGGTCTAGAAACAATCCATCCTGCCTGTTGTCCCTGTTTTATGACTTTAATTCAAAATGCAAGCCTCTCCATCTACCAATAAATTCTTGAACAGAGGTACCTACATCTTACTTGGAAGTTGGGCTATACAGTGAGTGTTTGAGGCAAAAGCAGAATTACTCTGGAAAACCTTTTAAGTTATTCATACAAATATGAATTTGTATGAATAATTGTTTACATGGCTTTGAGGGTATAGTTCTCTACAGCAATTCTTTGAGAACCACTGAGGAAGACTAAAGGAAGGAGCAGAGGGAAAAAATATAGGCAGGTGTGTCTGACTTGTCTCCTTCAAGGTAATCTTTACATCACCAGTGGTAAACAGGGTGGAGGATTCTGAAATGTTCCAGCTTATCTATCCAGTAATCCACTCTGTATTAAGACTGTTAAAGACTTAATAACTTTACAATCTTAAAACCGTTTGATTTTTGGTGGTGAGGGTTAACTGAGATAATAAACATGTGTGTACCTAGCTCAGGCTTTGGCATATAGTAAATGCTCAAAAAATGTTTGCTGGATTCAAGGCTAACTCTTGCGTGGTCACATTATCATTTACACTGTTCTTTGAAAATAGGACGCCTGTTTCCTGTTTTTCCTAGTTGCCTTTCCTCTTTGGACGGCTGTCATTTTATGGGCAGTGCTTTCATTACCCATGTGACCAAAGTGAGGAGTCACAGCTTCCTCAAGGGTTAGCCTGTCAGGGGTGTGTGTGTGTGTGTGTGTGTGTGTGTGTGTGTGAGTGAGATGAGGTTCTACTGGACTCCCAGCCCCATCCACAATCCCCTGTACATTTCTCTTCCAGCCAATCATCCTCCATTACCTTCACTCTTGCTCCATGCTCTAAAATTCCTCTTTCTTGGGTAGCAAACTCTCCAACATTCATAGCCTTTTCCTCTGACTCCTTTCTCTTGTTCCTTTTCTTGCCTGACAGCTAGCTGGATACTCTCCGCCAGGATTTTATTTTTATTTGATCTGTTTGTTTGTTTCATGTTCCATGTTCTTCAAGGCCAGAAGTGGGCGGGTGTCCTTGCTTCCCAATGTGGCCTTCAGAGCACTATTCCTTCTTACTAAAGCTCTGCTCCTTTGCGGCTAATCCTTTTCTCCTCATCTAACAGTATCAGTTAACATTTATTGAACACTTCTACAGAGCCAGGCAGTATGCTAATCACTTCGCACAGATTGTTTCACTGAACACACACAATAACTCCGTAAGATAGAAACTGTCATTGCCATATCATTATTAGCTTTACAGAGGCTAAGAAACGTGTTCACGCCTGTATACATGGATATGAGTGTCAAAATATCCATTGCGAGGTATAAAAATACGTAAAGTGCTCAGTAAATACCATACAAGTGTTTGCTGTTATTTTTGTTGTCCCAGGGTGCCTTGTGTGAAGTGGAAGAGCTGGGATCAAACCCTGGCAGTCTGACTCCAGAGCACACGTTCTTAATCATCATGCACGGCCAGGTGACATTCTACTGACCACCCTTCACTCAGTAATAATATTCCCGGCTCACAGCTTTTGAAGCCAATTCCACTTCAGTTCTCTAGGCTTTTTCACAGTGTATGTAGTCATTCTCCATAGTGCATTGTCATTCTCCACTTACTCTTATTTCCTTTGTCTCCTCTGCTAAAACTCCTCCTACCTTCTTCACGTTACCTCCGCAACCCACTGCACAACACACCCTGCATCCTTCACTTCCTCTGAAGTCGCTCACTCATATCTCACCATGTCACCACAACCACTGCCACTTTGGTACCTCCTCACTGAGACGCCCATTATTACCATAATTATCACCACAATTTCATTATCTATCAACTGTCTTCTACTTGTCTTTTTGCCCAGCTTAGATTTTATGGTTCAAATCATTATCATGTCCTTATAGAGAATCCAAATTCCCTTATTCACTTCTCTGCCTCTCACACTCAACTGGAGAACTTTAATGTTGGTTGAGCCCAGCTATCAACCTTCTTTGTACCTACATCTGAACAATTGTGGATAGTTGGAGAAAAATCAATAACCAGGCTCTTGATTTTTTCATTAGATAAATTAATCATCATATTTAAGTGTCTCAAGTAGGCACTTGGCACCATATGACAGAATAGTGTTTCCCTAGAAAACTTAACCACTCTCAAGATAATTATTTTATACTTTCTTCCCTCACCTCCCCTCTTGTACACCTTCCCTTAGCACTCACTCTCACGGATGACCTTGTATTTTATGTCATTTAAGAAAATAGAGGGCCCTGCCAATGTGGCTCAGTGGTTGAGCATTGAACCAGGCACCATGTCGATTCCTGGGTAGGGTACATGCCTGGATTGTGGGCTTGATCTCCAGTGCAGGGGCATGCAGGAGGCAGCCATCGATGTTTCTCTCTCAATGTTTCTGTCTCTCTCTCCTTCTCCCCCTCTCTCTAAAATCAATAAAAACATATTTTTTTTAAAAAGAAGAAAATAGATGCAATGAGATGGAAAACCCTTCAACTTCCCATTCTCAGACCTATGAAACCAGCCCAGCATTAGTCTCTTCCTTTCCTCTCTTCCTGTTAATACAGAGGAAGTGTCGCTTTTCTTGTCCAAGACCAGCCTCAGCTTGTGTTCTGGCCTGATTCTCTGCTGGTTTTGTAAGAACCCTCCTTCTTCTCTTTTCTGCACGTCTGCCTCTGCCTCTCAGCAATGTACCAGGATGGAACTCGCCTGCGGTTGCTCATATCCGTTCAATTTCTAGGAAGCTTAGCTCTCAAGTGGACCGTTATCTGCAATCTCTGCCTCCACTTCCTTACACCACATTTACTGTATCCTCACCTCATCGTCCTACTCCTGCTTGGCATCTAAACCACTTCTCTAATGAAACTGCTTTTGTAGGGTCAGTGAATTCCGGGCGGTCAAATGCAATGGATGCTATCTTATCTCAGTTGATTCACTCCCAGGATGACTCCCTTTTTCATTCAGATTGCATCTCTTTAGAGAGACTTTCTCTGATGACTCCAGCTGAAATAGTCCCTCCCTTCCCCCCATAATGGTGCCATTACATCACTCTGCTTTTTTTTTTTTTCCTCATGGCACTTATCTGAATTTATCTGGTGCATTTATTTATTCATTTGTTGACTGTGTATCTCCTGCCCCCACCTAGAACAGTGCCTGGCACATTACAGATACTCAATAGGATTTCTTGAGTGACAGACACAATGCTATATTTAGAATCTTCTCTCTCCTCCAACAACAAAGCTTTTGTTAACTGGATGAAGTTTGTCAGTCTGACTCTGTCTCCTGTTAGTATAGCTATCTAGTCCCTCAGTCAAGGAGACTTCCTGGTGGGCTGCCCTCATTCTTGGAAAGGTCTGAGACCCACATAGGACCAGCCTCATTTTGGGTATATGCTTCCTATTGCTCTTCTCCCCCTTGTTTTCCCCACCCCTCCATGCCATCTGGCTACACATTTCTAGTCTTTTCTTTTTCAGTATGATCCTCAGTTTTAAAATCTCTTTCTTAAACACTAATTACAGGTTACTGTGTTGTTGGTGACTGGTGGCATCTCTGAGCCAGTTTGGGAATGGCTCAATCTTACACTTGCTCTATAGGTCTGGAAAATTTACCTGTTTGGGGCTAGCTGGCTAAGTTTGAGATCTTGTCTCCAGTTTTCTGAAGTCTTAAGTGTCTGGGTCACAGTTATTTGCAGACTTGACTTTTGTCATCTAGCTAGTAAACAATAGTGGTCACCCAGTGAAGCTTACTGATAGTGAAAAGGAGGATAAGTATTCCTACCAGAATATCAACCTTTATGTTTTTCTAGGGTGGGTTCGGCTAGTCTAGTCTGACAGGACAGATTAGCAACAGTGCCAAAAAGAATATCCAAACTTAAAAAATCACCACTGCCAGCCAGTCGTTATTCTCCATTCTCCTATTGTTAAACAAACATGAAAACAAAACAAAGCCCACAAAGGTCTTGTTGGGAAACATTTTGAATTCTAATTTTATAACATGTTTTCCTTAAGTGCTCATAAATTCCTTTAAATCCTGATTTAATGATAATAAAAATATTGCCATATACACATAGGCATACACATCTGTTAGAGACCTGAACTCAGTATGGGTGTATGTTAGAAACCAAACACTCAAAAAGACCCAGAGGGGTAGGCAAATGCCACTGGCTATGCAATTTTAGCCCCCACTCTGACCATGCCCAAAATAGGCACCACGTGTTGGGCGATCATTTAATTTACCACCCAAACTTGGGTACTATTAATTATGCTGGGATAACATGAGTAAACTGGGCTGTCCTGAGAAAATGGGCACATACTAGTATAGTCATTCCAACCGTAAGTTCTTATGATAACTGTGGACCGGACCAGTCTCCTGCAAACCAAACAGAGGCTCTGGCCCCTGCAGCTGTAACTCATCACCGCCCGTGGTCCCCAAGCTTAAAGGTATATAGAAGGCATCATTAGTCATGAACTAGGGACTTACTTAATTGTCAGAAGGGCATTTTGCTATTCTCACAAGTTTGTGATAACACAGACCATATCCTTTATGGTGTTTTCTACCCCACCTCTCCCAAAATAAAGCAGGCCCTCAATAAATTACGTTAAGAGGGAAGTGAGAGAGAGGCGTGAGTGAACTAACTCCCCTTTTCCAGCTCAACTACTGTTTAATTCAACCGTAGTCTGCTATGGCAAGTAGAATCAAGTCCTTTGTAGAGAGCATGTTACTTGTAATGCAGTTTCTAGCAGAAGAAAATTATAAATGTGTGTGTGTGTTAGGCATGGGGTGGGTGGGTGGAAAAACAGAATAGGAAAGAACTGAGGTTGGAATTAGAGCTAAATTTTTCTTCATTCCCCCTTAAACTGTGTAAATATGTGCATATATATATATATATATATATATATATATATATATACATACATTATACATATTTATATGAAATACATAACAAATACGTTTCTTAGAAGAAGGTTGTTAGATAGATGCCAAAAATAAACCAATAATTAATTTGATAATGCTTATATTTCAGTAAGATTCTGAAAGGCCAGGATGCAGGGTGCTTTGCCTCCTTCAGGTTATTCTCTTTTAATTGAGGCCCCAAGGCTGGCCTTCGGGCGGGGCACCAGCACTGTCCTTCTGACTGGCTTTAAGCTGTAAGCAAGCGGTCAACCATGAGAAAAAAAACACACAAAAAAACTATGAATACTGAGACTCTGAGGCACGTCTGAAAGTAAAGGAACTCTTTTTCCTTGCTGGCTCATGGACTTGATCTCCTCATTTCACATACGCCTTATGAAGTCCTGGATTCCATCGATGGGTTTGCCTTGGAACGTTATTAACTCTCACCTTCCTTTTATTGGCAGCCTCCTGCTGAGCTGAGTGTGAGTCTCTCCAGTGAGAGCAAACTTGTTACCTCCCATTGGGCAGCTGTGACTGTTAAAAGGTGTCTTCCTTTAATTAAACTGGGTTCTGTCATCCCAGCTGACCAACTGTTCTTGTTTGCCCAGCAATGTCCTGCATTTAAGAAAATATTCCTCATTTTGCAGTACCCCTCATCCCTGGCAAGCCAGGACAGTTGGCCACTCTGTCTTTTATTTTCATGTCTTGGCCCTGTTCTCTAGCCTGGGCTATGCAAAGAAGTGCTATATTTTTTCTTCCAAACAGCATCTATTTGACACATTTAAGGTACATTTCTCTTGCTCCAAAAATTCTCAGCTGACATAGTTTTAGATTATTTCCCACTTGTTCTGCTCACACGGTGCTGCCCTTTGTTGGGGAGGAGCTTTCCTTTCCTATCCGTCTGTTTCCACCCGGGAGGGGACTATTCCTGCTCTGTGGGGGAGAGGGTGGGTGTGAACACTTCTGTTCCTTCTCCACCACTTTTTCTCTCAATCCTCACTTGTCCTTCAGAATCAAATCAGGGGTCACATTCTCTAGAAATCTCTCCTGATCTCATCTTCCTCCATTATCAGTCAGGCTCATTTTTGATGTTCCTATTGGAATCTAAATTAGAACTCATGGGTGAATGGATGACCATTTCAATGCTCCACTGAGATGGCTCAAAAGATCTTTGGGTGGGATATGGAATTTTTTTTATAGAAAGCCCCTCTACATTCATTTATAAAAACAAATGAATTATCAATGTCTCAAAGCTCTCTACTATACGTAGAATGTGGTAGATATAATATATCTTGGAATATTTTCAAAGGAGGAGTTGCCAATTATCTGTCAGTCATAGAGAGTTTTTAGTAGTTTGCTTAAGAAACATCTGGTTTGGCAAAAGAGCTTCCCACTGAAACTACTAAGGTCCTAAGTATCCACAGGAATGATTTGTTAGATGGAATTATTAAGTATAAACAAATGGAACCAGGGAATAGCTGTCAAAAATAATGATTTTTACTTTCAGAATTATTGGTCATAACCTATTCTTTTTAACAATCATTAGACAGCTAACCCAATTAATTGTCTACTGCTACTGTTAGTTCATGACAATAAAACTATGTCATCAATGTATGGGAGGGAGATTTTTCTTTCTCTAGCTGGAGAATTTGTTTTCAAATCATCCTAAGGGAATGTTATTTCATTATAATATGTTTTTTAAAGTTTAAATTATGGTTTGATCTGTTAGGAAGCTGTCTACAAACCCCAAGTCTGATGGTAGTGCTGATGAGAAGGTTCTGTGTAAGCATTGCCAGCTTGGGAACATTGGCTTAGCCTACAATTGCTTCTGGTCTGCAGCGTTAAAGGACAAGGACAGTCAAAAATCTTTTCGTGCCCAAATGACTGCTTATGTGAACGAGACTGTTGTGTTTTTCTCTTGACAAACATTTTCACAAGATGATTAGAAAGGGAAGGCTAAAGATTATAAACTGCTCATGCTCTGTTAGCCTAAACATTAGAACTGAATAAATCGTCAGGGTTACATGGAGTGTCTAACAACAAATGTGGCTGCAGTTCTGGATTAGTAAAGATGTGTGTGTTTTTACAAACGAGATAAATACTATTTCACACTCAGCCAGACAATATGACCCCTAGACTTAATAAAGACCAAAACATAAGTTTTCAAGAATTGGAAGCCATCAGTGAGAATGAAGAAATCTACATATCAATATTAAACATTGGTAATAAAGAAGAGAAAAGTAAGTCTCCTTGGTGCAAGGTGGGATCTGGACTTCTGTTGGCTTTCTCAGATTCACGCCACAGATGTATTTGTCCCCAATTACACCTAAATGTTTAATGTTTAATTAAATTAATAAATGCGCCCAAAGGGGTCAAAGAATAATTTATTTACGAAAGTATTATCAAAGAATATTTAATGAAAAAAATAAAATATGTAAGTGAAAAAACTTAAAAGCATGTGTAGTATGATCTTAAATTTAAAACAATGTACAGGTATGCCTATAAAAACACTGAAGAATTTTTCACAAAGATATTGAAGTTGTTTTTTTTTTTAATTTTTTTGTATTGAAGAGTTAAAGTGTGGGGAAATGACCCAAACCATTGGACAATCTTTCAAAATCCACCCTACGAGGTATGGTGGGCAGATCCAAGCAAACCCGTGCCTTAGACCACCAAGGATGGGCGTATAAACAAACATTCTCAGAGTCTTCTCTCCTGTGTGGTATCGGTTTCTGGTCTGGGCTATTTTTAATGAGGAGTTTTCTACAGGAGCTGACACAGCTGATCCTAGAGGAACGGCCTGGGGGGAGACAGCCCCCTCCCCTACACTGATCCTGGCAGAGCATGGTACCCTGTGGATGATCAGCCCGCACAGAGCAGTTCTCAACTGTACCGCGATTGTTATCTGTGTGCCCCACTGTCCAGCTGGGCTCATTCTTTCTCGATGGGTGTATGTCTGGGGAAGCACAGGGCTCAGGCTCCTGCCTGGAAGGCCCCATGCCGACACGTGTGTCCTTCCCACTGACCTAAGGGCGTTGGGATTGGTTTGGGAGGATGAAGTCATTTTGCATCCTTGTTGCTATCTCTGTCCACTAGGGACTGTGGGCACGAGGAGGGAAGTGTGGCCTCCTGCACGCCCATCCCCTGCCCCCGCCGAAGTCTCACTGAGCAAGTGTGTTTGTGCTTGTGGGTGAGCTCATGGGTATGAAGAAGATGCAGGTGGTTTGGTCTATGGGGTCAGAGGGCTTGAGCAGTGTGGGTGGACATGGCCCCCCGTGATCCTATTTAAAAGGGGATCGAGCCCTAGCTGGTTTGGCTCAGTGGATAGAGCACCAGCCTGCAGACCAAAGGGTCCTGGGTTCGATTCTGGTCAAGGGCATGTACCTTGGTTGCAAGCTCCTCCCCGGCCCAGGCCGTGGTTGGGGATGTGCAGGAGGCAACCAATTGATGTGTTTCTCTCACATGGATGTTTCTCTATGTCGTTGCCTCTCCCTAAAAATCAGTGGAAAAATATCCTCGGGTGAGGTTTAATAACAACAACAACAATAACAACAACAAAAAGGGATGGAGAAAGGCAGGCTTTTTTGTTTCTGATGGTTGGGGCAGATGTTGGGTTCATTTAAGCTTTTTATTTCCTCCCAGAAATCAGGCAGCCTGGGGAGCAGAGCTGGCTCAGGGCTGAGTCCCGAGAGTCCTGAGTGAAGGAGTGAGGCTGAGTGTGTGTGTGTGTGGGGGGGGGGGGGAGAGAGAGAGAGAGAGAGAGAGAGAGAGAGAGAGAGAGAGACAGAGAGAGACAGAGAGAGAGAGACAGAGAGAGAGACAGAGAGTCCAGCTTCTATTGTGAGAACCCCTGGCTAACTGGCCTTAAGCAGGAAATCCACCAGGGACTGCAGCCCCGTATCCTTTCAGATACTCACGAGGAGAAAAACTTGTGAAGAACACAGCAGCCGGCAGAGTTCCTTGGCTCTGTGATCGATCAGACCTGGCTGAAAGCCGCCCCTTCTGCACAGTATTTATGGCACGTTAGGCTGCGGCCTTGAAGCTTCGCCTCCTGTCAGCTATCCATAGAGGAGCTGATTTTTATAAGAACAACAAAAAATGTAATCTTGAGCTGAGAGTTTCCTTTTTGTCCTTTCAGATTTCTCAAAAAGACTTAGGAAGGTTAAACAGTTGCAAAATGACCAAACGCCAAGAGGCACAATACTGTTTAGAGTAAATAAAGGAGTTTTTATGAAAACATCATGATGCATATACAGTGGTTTCTGCATGAATCAAATTGTGTGCTTTCAACACATAATTGATACTCTTAGGGAGGATGATGGCTGGGCTCCCATCAGTATCCCGAGTGGACTAGAACCAGCCTGTCAGAGATAATGACTGAATCGAAAGAAATGACACCAGCCCAGTAGTGCAAAGAATCCACATTAAAATACCAGCACACACTCGAGTTTGGGAATTATTTATAACCTTGAAATTCAAAAGGAATTGCCAGGGTGCACATATGAGCACATACAGATGATTTATCTCGGCATCTAATGAAATCTTGGCTTTTCACAGGTTTAGGAAAACAGTAATTCTTAGGTGACATTGTGTATCCCTGTTAGGAAGATTATGATGATTTGCCTGGTTTTGGAAATAGTCCGAATAAATAGTATGAATTAAAACAACAACAACAATTCATAAATAAAGACCCTCTTTTTCCCTTTCTCTTTTTCTTAGCAGATATTTTTTAAAGGTAACTATTTCAGAAAGGAAAATGGATACCGTCTATTGATAGAGTGTGTTGCAGATGAATCTTCCTGAGTTTACAGTTCCTACGGGAAGAAATGCAAAATTCTTTTAGCTACTGAAAAGCATTGGAGTGTGATGGCAGAGCTTCAGTAATGTCCTGTTTTTAGTCAGGGAGGGGGTTCCCTATGTCCCTTGTGTACCACGGCAAGAGCAAATGTCCAGATACGCCCATGACATTGGGCTGTCTTTCTCTAAATGTTTTTGTTCTACTGTCAGTGGCATGAAGGGAAAAAAACACACCCCTGTAACTCATAAAAATCACATCTCTCCATTTCATTTCAAGTACAAGTTTTGTTCCAGAGACACATTTAAAGTGGAGAATAGGACAAAATATGTTTTATGTTCCCATTCATCTTTAAAATAGCCTCACAACACTGTGAACTGGAGACCGGACAATTACTTGGCACATAACCCATGCAGACACCAACCTTGACAGAATTAAAGGGAACCTTCCTCCAAGGGTGAGGTGTTCTTGAACGACTCACCAGAAGCTTTAGGCACAAATGCACTCACTTTCTACACCTCGTGCGTGTCAGCCTTCTCGCCTGCCCGTTTTCATGTGTTATAAATGGTTTTGTTTGTTTCCTGTTTCCTGTTTTATTTCCACATTCTCCCTTCCCTGTGACTCACATCAGTTAGGCAGATATGGGAATGTTCCACATATGTGTATTTCAGGTCCCTTCAGAGCAAATTTCTTTTCTTCTTCTTTTTTTAGAGGACGCTTATTTGACAATAACAATAACCTACATAATTCTCCAAATGTCATAAACCTAATAGAAAAAGAGCCCTTATTTAGCTCACTTTTCTGCTCTTGCTGAACAAAACATATTCCCTGAGCATGAATTACTGACATGAAGAACAGCATTTATTCCAGTCCAGTGCTGGGCCTTATTCTATGCTCAGGTAAATAGAATGAATGGCTTGCCTACTTGGGGAGACTGTTAGTTGCTATTGTGAATCCTTAAGGGACCAGGTAGAAACATCCTTCTCAACACACACACACACACACACACACATACACACACACACACACACACACACACACACACACCTCGTGCTCACATTATGATGTCAGCATGTGAAGAACTGGGAGTCTGATTCTAAAAATGTCCTGAGAAGCATGATGCCCTTTAACGGCTCCCCCCAACCTCCTACCTAAGAAAGCACATGGATTCTCACACCCTTTTCCGGTAGCATTGTGTCAGGGGACATTTTTAGGGCTCAGTCTCCTGAGCTCACTCTCTTGGTCTTGTCCTCATTCTTTTGGGCTGACTTCCAGCTTCAGATCCCATTTTTCCATCTGGCCTTGGTCACAATGCTTTAGAGCTCCCCTTACTCTCCAGCAAGTCTATATATGAGATATTGTGATTTATAGTAAGAAATACATAATTGGTCTTCACCCCATTTCTGGCACAAAGCTCCTAAGACTCCTGGAATTCCCTAGGTGTACAGGGTGCATTTTGTGATGTAAATGAAGTGACTTTAGGAAAGCCTCTAGGTAACCTAAGAATGGACGTTGGTTGCCAGTGGAACCTACCAGGTGATTAGAGGGTTGGAACTTTCAATACCTCCCTAACCCACCAAGAAGGCGAGAGGGCCTAGAGAGTGAGTTCAATCACCAATGGCCTGTTATTCAACCATATCTTCATAAAGAAGTTTCCATGAAAAACCCAAAGGATGAGGTTCAGAGAGCTTCCAGGTTGGTGCTCCAGTGGAGATGCAGGAGGAGGGAGGCCTTTGGAGAGAGGGGGTTTGATCTCTGCACCCTCTCCCCACATTTTGCCCTCTGCTTCTTCCCTCTGATTGTTCCTGAGTTATATTCTTTTATAACAAATTGGTAATCTGGTAATAAGTAAATGTTTCTCTAAGTTCTATGAGGCAATGAGTAAAACTCTAGCAAATTAATCCAATCCAAGGAAGGCGTTGTTGGGACCCCTGATCTATAGCTGGTAGGTTAGAAGCATAGGTGACAACCTGGATTTGCAATTGACATCCGAAGTGGAGGGCACTCTTGTAGGACCAAATCCTTAACCTGTGGGATCTGATGCTCTCCAGGTAGATAGTATCAGAATTGAGTTGAATTGTAGGACACACAAATGGTATCCAAGAATTGCTTGGTGATGTGGGAAAGCCCCCACATTGGAGTTGGTGTCAGAATCATACCCTATCTAGGATGATTGCTCCCCTTAGATCATATGTCCTGCACTCATGGTTAACCTTCACCTTTGCTTAGCATCAGAGTTCATTTCTATTTGTTCTTCATCCAGTAGTTTATCAACTGTGCACTCCCATAACCAGCCACAGCCCCAAGGGTTAAAGCTAAGGGAAAGGGAGTTGGTAGGAAAACAAAATGCTTTTTCTCTCCTCTCCTTTGTTCCATTCATGGTCCTGAGCATCAGTGTGCTAAATGTAGAATTCTAGCATTTTGTAGGTACCTGGAAACAAAGAGACTTATAGAGAGGAGCCCTGGAAACAAAGAGATTTATAGAGAGGAGCTCTCTCATTCATTTACTCAGGACCCATTTCAAGTCCTATTTTTTTTACTCTATAAAGAACACTTCAAAATGATTTCCATGCATTTAGCTTTTATTGTCACCTACTCAAATGCAGCTTTATGGCTTGTGTGTCTCCGTGACAATTTGTGAGAAAGACTGAACCAAGGTGCTACTCCCATTTTTTGCCTTTCATGACCTTTCCTTGTGCTTAGCTTTCTCAACAGCAGGGACATGGCCACCAGATCATCGTTCCCAAAGCAAGCCTACAGCAGGCGGGAGCCTCAGGAAAGCTTGTCCATCCTCGGCAACACTCAGCCTTTGCCAGGCCTCCTGGTGGCTTACTCTGTGCCCACCATCTCTGCTGAGGGACAGAGGAGGGTGGAGTTCAGGAGCTGGCAAACCAGCACAGAAAGTGCTCAGTGTTCTTAGAAAAGTGTGTTCAAAGAGTCACAACATTTTAAAGTTACAGACCATTGGATATTAGGACTCTTTTGCTGCAAAAATTACCAAATGAAAACATCTTACTCTGTAGTGTTAGAGAACCAGAAATCTTTTTAACCTATTGGGCAGACTTCAACCTAAGTGATAATAGCGAGACCATTATTCTGATGGGAATTGTAGCTTGGAATTGGAGAACTGTTAAATTATTATACAGTTCAGATAGGTATTGAATCTATGCATTTTTGTAGCACAAAAATTTTTAAAAAGCCCATTATTGCCATTCAAAAGGTTCCCACTAGTAACAATTTTAAGCCAAGGGAAAAATATATTTAATAGTGCCATTTAAAGTTTCAGATTAATTTTGTTTAGAAAAAAACTTTCAAAGAAGTAATTGCTTGTTTGAAGTTTCTAGTTATTCATACTTATATAAAATGTAGGTTCAATATTTTTGCCATAGCATCTTTGCCATAGACAACTTTGTCACAAATACTTTTGCCACAAACATTTTTACCACATAACTAATTGCTGTAAGGCAATTTTTCTGTAAAAATAATTCCTGGTAGACTGTTGGGTTTTCTTTTCTTTGGTCAGTTTCATTTCTCCATTGACAAGTCAACCGCATTCAGCACACTTAAAGTATTGAAGATAGACGTCAGTTTGGTTTCATTTCTTCATTGATGAAGTACTCACAGTTACTTCATTTTTGTTTTATACGTAAATCTTAGCTAGCCCTCCTATTGGTCTATAGAGTGCAGTGGACATGGTGATGGTCTTCAACTCGTTAGCATTTCTTCCAAATGAGGGTGATTTGCCCCAAGAGTTGGTTTCTTATTTTGAAACACACTCACTGGGAGGGGAAAGACAGGCCAGGGCCATCTTTGAAGGTGCAGAGTTGAACCCACATTTCCCATAAAGCGGAGGTAAGTACTTCGGTACAATCCACCATGTGAGATCAGTTATTTGTGCAGTGTTGCCATGAACCTTCACACATTTTTTGAAAAAGTCTTTTTAATTTTGTTATTCATTTTTCATGTTTAATTATGTCCTTTTAAATGTCCCTCTTTTTTTTGTCATAATCATATATATTTTTTAATGGCAAAATTGCCTATGGCAAGTTAGTTATGTGGCATAAATGCTTGTGGCAAAGATGCTACAGTAAAAGTACCAGAACCTTTTCTCTCATCTCTGTTATTAGGAGTTGTTTAGTCGTATTGAAACTGCAAGAGGTTTATGAATTGATGTAACTCTGACAGAAGACAAACCCTCGCCAGAGGGTTGACTCAGCACTGGAGGATAATCTACTCTTTGGTGGTGGCCCTTGAAATCAGTTCCAATCACCATGTGCCACATCAATGCTGGTTTATTTTTAAAAACTTGAAAACACTAGTATTTGATTGGTTCACCACTCATTTCTTGAGCTGTTACTATATACCAGTGGCTGTGCTAGGCCCCAGGGACAGGGTAGTGAACAAACATGAGATTCTGCTCTCATGAATCTGTGAAACAGCACAACTAGACAAATAAAACCAGGATCAAAAAAAACCATACTGGCTTGCTCAAGCTATTTTTATACGGACTTTATTTATTTATTTATTTATTTATTTATTTATTTATATTTTAAATATATTTTTATTGATTTCTGACAGGGAAAGGGAGAGAGAGATAGAAACATTAATGATGAGATAGAATCATTGATCTGCTGCTTCCTGCATGCCGCACACAGAGCCTGCAACCTGGGCACGAGCCCTGACTGGGAATCAAACTGTGACCTCCTGGTTTATAGGTCAACAACGCTCAACCACTGAGGCATACTTGATATATATATATATATATATATATATATATATATATATATATATATATATATATATATAATTTTCTTTTCATGAACTCTTTGCTCCACACTTAAATGTTGGCTTTCACCATGTGGAAAGCACATCCTGTTAGATATTTTGCACACTCCCTTCCAGGCATTTGGAGTCTTTGCATACCTCTCCACCTCCAGTTTTGTTCTCCCTTTGACTTCTGCCTTTCCCATTGCTTGGTCTTCAGATACCAACTGTTTTCACTACCCAGGCCATGGCAGTTATAGAGGTCTCCTTGATGGTGTGACCGCATGGGGATGGCTCTGTGATCATAGTCAACTCGGAAGTGCTTGGGATCTGTTTCCATTTCTGTGATCTCAAGTGGAGAATTAGATGGAAACATGTTGGGGGCCTGCAGCTAAAACCTCATCATGATAGATTTTCAAATGAGACAATGATGACAAAACACTGGAAGAAGAACATCTGAGGGTATTTGACTTGCCATCCTGACAGTTTCATTTCTTAGAAGTGAAAAGAGGAACTGCTGCTCTGGACCTAATTCGGATGAATAGGGAAGATAAATTGCTGAAGTGGAAGTGCCTGGTATGCTATATACACTGACTGGCCAGATTATTATGATCTCTGAACGCATAATAATCTGGCCACTCAGTGTATATACTATATAATAAAAGGCTAATATGCAAATTGTCCCCTCAACCAGGAGTTCGGCCAGCAGGCAGGCCAGCCAACCGCCCATGTCCCCTCCTCCTGGCCAGGCTGGCCGAACCCCATCCATGCGCGAATTCATGCACCGGGCCTCTAATACACACACACACACACACACACACACACACACACACACACACACACACTGAGTGGCCAGATTATTATGCGTTCAGAGATCATAATAATCTGGCCACTCAGTGTATAATAGCCAGGGGGAAGAACCCTAACTTCTAGGAGAGGCAGATTTCTCAAAACCCATAATCCCCAAACCTGCGATTCTAGAAGGGACCCAAGAGGCACGAGTGGCTATTGAAAGAAAAAAAAATCTGACAGTCCTGTAAGAAATAGTTTTTATTCTTATGATTGATAAAATTAAAAATCCTAAAGAAATCAGGAGGTCTCAGGAATGAGTGCATATTTCACAAGGATGTGTTCCAAGCATCACCTTTTGCAGAGTTTTGATCCCATTCTTGAAATCTGGAGTGAGTGCAGAGAATAAGCAGTTGTTTTTATCACCTTCTTCTCTCTTCTCCCCCACCCCGGCCCCTGTAATTTCTTCTTGGAGTTTCTCTTCTTAGATTTTAACCGACACTTACATGGCTTATTCTTCTCCCTCCAGATCCTGCTGTGCTCCTAATCCTGTACTCTCACCTCCCTGCTTTCTTTTTCCCTTTCTCCACCCTCCCTCCCCACTATGATGGCCAAGGAGCTTCCACAAAAAGACTATCCCCATTTGGAATTGGGGGAAAAAACACAAAATATTTAACCTCCACCATCCCCAGCCCCCGTTTTTTTTTTTTCCATATTAGTAGCAGAATGAAAATCAGAAGATACATTCAAGAGTGAATTCATTGAACAAAGTACAGAGGGATTAGAGGCTCTCTAAGTAGCATCTTCTCAAGTGTTTGTTTACAGATCATTAAATACTTAACTTTGTAGGAAACTAAAAGCTGAAATGTTCCAAACCACTGCTGATTAAATAGCAATCTGGAATTAAGATAAGGCAAATCTAAAATTAAAATAACAACAAATTTGAAATGTGCATGTTATCAGATAAGAAGCCAAAATACTCGACTGCCTGGTTCAACAGGAGACATCTGGCCAGTCCAGGGCTTGTTTATTTTGTTACTGAGACCTGATGCTCAAAACGTGTGTCCTTCTGATACCTGTGGTGCTGCTTGTGTTCCTCGGTCCTCCCCAGGGCAGTGGACACCTGCTCTGTTCTCAGTCTGGGTCCTTACCTGCTCTCTTTTGGTCCAGATACAAAACATTGAAAAGGGGCTCATTGCCAAGAATGAATATTCCTAAAGTGGATAAAAATGCAGTAATATGATCAGCAAGTCTTGTTGCAGAAGACCAAAGAAAAACCAAGCGACACTTTTAAAGAAGAGGAGGGACACTGTTTAATACACTAGTGGACTCAGGGAATAACTTTCCAAATCTGAGTGCAGAAACATGCATGGGGCTTCTTTTTATATCTCCCTGTGGTCTTTGTCCTGCAAATATGGATTATGCTTCCGGTCCTTTTCATGGGCCTTGCAAGAATGCCCCCAGGTTTCCAGGCCATATCTGATGGTCTGGCCTGGTGCCAGCATTAATAACCCTCCCTCCGGGGCAGTGCACTGTTCACAGTAACAGGTTCTGCAAGACCAGTATCTGGGAAGGAAGTAGTGACTTAATTAGAGGTTATCAAGAATGTACACTGAGCTTGCTGGCATGGATTCAGATCACTAGCCCCCAAATATCAGGGTTACATTGGAATTAGCCCTTTTTAGCCTTCTCAGTCTAAACATTGTCATGATAAAAATGCTCAAGATGATAGAAAAGGACATTGGAAACTATATTTTGAACTAAAGAATCAGGACAAGGTAAAGGCTTGATGGAGTAGGGATGGGTGGTGTAAGGCTAAGTGACCCAGAGAACAAAACTACTCAACTTTGATTTCACCTCTGTCTTTCCTATCAAGGAGAATGATCTTAAAAATGAAAATGGCAGAACAAATATAGTTAAAAAGGAATAGAAACCCCAGATAAGTAATAGTGAGAAAACACTTAACTGCTGACAGGTATTCAAGGCTGAGGTAAACTGTATTCTAGCAGAATTGAAGTGCTTACTGTTGTGGTAATTTTGTAGGATTTATGAAGAGAGGTATCCAAAGTCTGGAATGGGTAAATATCCTAATTATTAATAAGGGAAAAGGTGGATTTCAAGCACTAAAGACTGGTGAATTTGAAGTTAAGATCTAGAAGAAGTGATGACTTTGACTAACAGTGTGTATTTAGAAAGTAATCCATTTCCTTTTTCCTATGAGAGTTTTTAAATTTCTTTTTATAAAAGTTACTAGATCACATGACATAATTCACTTTGTTGATTCATGCATTCACTAAATACACACACTATTACGTGCTTAACTGGCTCTGAGGCCAGGTATGGGAGAACAGAGATAGTCAGACCATGACTCTGACCTCAAGAGCTCCTGGTCTATTTGGGAATTGAGAAGGAGAAACAGCTCTGAGGTGCACAATGAGTGTGGCCTTTGGGTTGTGTTGACTTTGAGGTGCCCTGGGTCTTCTGAGTTGGGAAATGTAGTTGTCATTTGGAGATGCCTGGAGCTCCAGAGAGCTCCTGTCTGGGAATGTGGATAGGTGGTAGGTAAAGCTGTGGTCACTTGAGAAGAAATAAAAACCAATCATGGAGAACAGTAGTTGGGGGAGGAGCCAGTTAAAGAGACTGAGAGAATTAGCAGGAAGGTAGGAGCAGCATCATGAAGGGTGGCTATATAAAAACCAAGGGAAGTGAGAATCTCACAAAGTGAGAGATGAACAAAATGAGACCCACAGAGCCCACTACCTTCAGAATTTGATCATGGATGATCTTGGCAAGGCAGTATTGTGGAGTGTTGAGGTCAGATGCCAATTGTGGCAGCCTAATGAGTAATGAGATGTAAGAAAGTGAAGACAGAGAACGGAGATTTTTATGGGCTTGGCTATGAAGGTTAGAGTAGGACATTGGGTAGAGGGAAGGATTTTTATTGTCTTAAATAATAATAGAGATTTAGGCATTTTTTAATAGATTAAGCAAATATTGCTTCTATTTATTGAATAGTTGAGTGAGTGCTTTACCTACATTATCTCATTTCATCTTCGTGATCATTCACAGGGATGGGTATTATCATTCCCAGTTATAGATTAAAATATTGAGGCTTAGAGATAGTATGCCATGTGACCTCAGTACACAGACAGGAAGGGAGACAGCAGGGACCCAAACTCAAATTTCCCTGGCTGTAATGCTCTGTTTTTATTCAACAAGCTGATCAATGATTCTCAGACTTTAGGGTGCATGAGACTCACCTGGAGGTGCGATTAAAACACAGATTGCTGGGCTCTATCTAGCCCCCCAAGTTTTGCTTCAGTGGGTCTGGGATGGGGCCTGAGAATGTGCATGTCTAACCAGTTTCCAGGTAGGGCTGATGCTACTGGTCCAAGGGCCACTTGTCAGAACTACTGGAATTTGTTAGAAATGCAAATTCTTCAGCTCCAGCAGCCTGTGATTTAACAATCCTCCCAGGAGATTCTGATGCATGCTGAAAGTTTGAGAATCACCATGCTAGGCTAAGGAAGAATCTGGTGAAAAGGACAAGATGGAAGACGAAGAGGGAAAAGACCTAGGGGAGATTCGAGGTGCTGGGATTCCTGGCTCAGGTGTAGGGAGAAGACCTTGGCAGAAAGAGTGACTGTGACTTTGAGGTGGGAGGAGGTGGCATGTGTGCAGAGGTAGCTAACTGCATGAAAAGGGAGTAGAGGATGGAAACTCGAGGGCAGAGCTATGACTTTCAGTGGTTTGAGCTTTTAGCAAGACATTTGACAGTCCTCTCTCTTTTTAAAAAAAATATATTTTTATTGATTTCAGAGCAAAAGGAAGTGGGAGAGAGAGACAGAAACATCAGTGATGAGAGAGAATCATTGGTCAGCTGCCTCCTCTCCTGCATGCCCCACACTGGAGATTGAGCCTGCAACCTGGGCATGTGCCCTGACCAGGAATCAAACCTGACCTCCTGGTTCATAGGTCGATGCTCAACCATTGAGCCACGCCGAACGGGCTCAGTTCTCCCATCTTTAAACTTAGGGCTGTGCATCATTCATTCATTCATTCATTCACTCACAAACACTGACTGCTCTGTGCCGGGAATAGCTACACGCTTGTCCTAGGGCAGGACCAGCCTCAGCTGTCACCTCCCTGCACTTGGAGCGCCTCCTCACTCATACACCCAACAGAATGCAGCTCTCGGCTGCCCCATGGTTTTGCTGTGTGACCGTGGGCAAGTGCTGACCCTCTCTGAGCCTTCTTGGTTTTCCTTCTCTGGGCTCCCTCCACGCTTGGCCAGACATGTTTGCTTCTCCATCAGCCCCCAGGGGATCCTGTTTCCAGCAGCAGGCGTGTCCCCCAACCCCATCTGTGGCTGCTTTCCAGGTCCCCAGAGAGGCCAGGCCCGGCTTGAGGCCCCAGATTCAGACTGCTGTTCTCCCCCTGCAGCTGGCCAGGCAGCCAGAGCCCGGCCATGGCAGGGGCAGCCACAGGCCCTCCCACCTCCAGCCCGCCATTCTCTGGACCCCTCTCCTGGCAGTTTTTGGAGAGGGACCCTGCTGGGTGTGCTGGTGGAGGAGCTCCCAAGCCAGGCCTCTGTCCCGGGCTCTGGCCCAAGGCCGGTGGCGGGGTGGAGGCGCTGCCTCTTGCCTCCGGCCTCTTTTGATGCTCTTGCTGGGAGGCGAAGAAATGGGGCTCACTGCGAGTGTCTTAATTGGCTCTGAAGCTGGCTGTCTCCTAGAGGAAGTTTTTAGGGATGTGCCACCGGGCCCTATCAAACTTTTAATAAACTAGCAGCAAAGCATGAAAAGCCCACTCTTTCTAATCTGAGGTTGACACGAAGCTGAGAGCAACGACTAATTACTCGGATGACAGTGTCAAGATTCAAAAAGATACTGACAAGCTGGACTGATGAGCCACAAGAAATAAGAGAAATGTAATAGGTATAACTATAACCTCCTGCACTTAAATTTCCAAGCACATCAACCCCAGCAGAGGGGACATATCCGGAACCTCAGGACAGTGCCTCAGGCAGCTCAGCGTTGTATTGTTCTTAGGGCTGCAGGGCTCACCTCTTAGATCCTGGTTCCATAACAAAATTGTCACCTCGTTCCTTATGCCGAATTCTTTCCTTGTAACTCCTCTCTGGTTACACAGCTCTCTCTGGATTTGTCTTCGTGCCTGTGCTGCTGCCTTGGTTTTTCTGTCTCTAAGTTTCTCTGAAATTGGGGTCTGGCTTCACCCTGGCAAATCCTCCCTGGGCTCAGCCCCCCGATTCCGGCACCCGACGCCTGATGTTTCTGATACCCAGCCCTTTTCCCAAGTCTGGATGTGTTTCCTGTTTGTCAAGCATCATGGGTGTTGTTTATCAGTCCTGCCTGGGATCCTATTCTTCTTTTTTACTTTTTAAAATCCTTATCTGAGGGTATGTTTGTTTTTTATTAATGAGAGAGAGAGAGAGAGAGAGAGAGAGAGAGAGAGAGAGAGAGAGAAACAGGGATCAATTAATTTCTGTAAGTGCCCTGACTGGGGATTGAACCCACAACTTATCTATGTGCCCTGACTGAGAATCAAACCTGAAACCTTTTGTGTACAAGACAAAGCTCCAATCAACTGAGCCACCCAGCCAGGACTGTGGTCCTATTCTTGATTGACAGTATTTCGGATGTCACCTGCTTGTCTGATGCCACTTCCTGCCATTTTCTGCTGCTGGGTGCACCCCAATACCTGCTGGAAATAAGCAACTGTAGAGATTTTTTTAAATGAAGTTTTATTTGGAAGGAGTGCAAGTTTTAGTTTTAATTTATGAATAGTGTACAAAAATAAAATCCTGCACTCACATTGCACTATAAAATGTATGAAGTGCTTTCATGTACTTTTTCCATTTAAATTTGATCATATCCTTGCAGATTAGAAGGTATTGTACTCTTCATTTTACAGTTGAGGAAATTGAAGTTCAGAATGGTGGAAACATTGCTCAGAGCCACACAGCTTCTAATTGGTAGGCCTGGGACCAAACCCAGGCCTTCTATGCCAGCTACCCCTTGCCAGCTGCACCTGTTTATCAACTCGTAATGAAAACTCGAGTTTTCTCCCAAGAATTTTTTAAAAAAAGACACATATTGGTATATTGTCAAGAATACAATGGTTCCAGTATATTAAAGAGGAAAAAAACAGCAAGGATTTGAGAAGAAAATATTAAGCGTAACATATTAGTTTTTTTTTTCTTCTCATTATTAAACACATCAGCAACTAAATCACCACTCAAGCTCCCTAGGTAATTTAAACAGATAATTGTCTTAATGAAACATAATGCAGCTTAGTTCAGTGTTGAGATATCATTGCTGTTTCTTTCAGGCTCCCTGTCTGAGCCCTCATTAGTTCATGCTCAGATTTGGCTGGTGCATCTGGGCCTGTTCTCTTTCCAGCTGTGGTTCATCCTGCACCACAGTGAGGGGGGTCTTTCTGAAATGTTGCTTTTCTTATTGCCACACATCCAATCAACTATCTTTATTGGCTTCCTCTTGCCTGGAACATCAAGTTTAAACTATATGCATGGCGCATGGCTTTCAGTATCATTCCGAATCTGACCACATTCTACCTGGCAAACCTATTCCTGAAAACACACCAGTCTCCTCTCTGGTTGATTCATGCCCGTTACTTCTCACGCTCCCTGAACTCCCAGATCCAATTGACCTCTTCGCACATTTTTCAAGTCTACCATGGATTGTGCCCTGTGCCCAGCCCTGCATGCTTAAGTGAATAATAGTATGGCACCTGATTTAGCTAGAGAAAGCACTTGCTATACAAAAAAAAAAATCACCATAGTGGAAAGCAAGGTTCTTAGCATGAGCTGAGAAAACTTTTTTTTTTTTTTTGAAAGAGCACAGACTGGGAGATTAAAATAATAAACTTGAATAAAGACATTTGACAAAGAACAGGATATTGTATTGTTTGAAATTTATGAAAATGGTGATATTATAGAGACCATGGAGTCTCTAATTTTAGGAAGGAGCAGGAATAGTCAATTATTTTAAATGAGAAATATAGTGTGTGGGGAGAACATGGAATTTGGTGTTAAAATCTCATCTCTAACATTTATCAATTTGCTAACTTGGGTCAATTATTGGCCCTCCCAAGCCTCATTTTTCTTATCTCTAGAGTAGAAATAATGGTAGCTGAGAGGGTGAATGAATGAAGTGAATTACATAAGGTTATACAATAATTACCACATAGTTTGGGCTTAATAAAGGGAGCCCAAAAAGACATGTTAGTTTGAGATGAGGTTATAGTGTTTGTCTGGGAACCCAGATCCTGAGCAACCTAATCCTGTCTTTGTTTTTAAGAAATACCCGTGCTAAATAAACAATCCAGGAAGTCCATGCATAAGGCCATTCACTGACCTCAAACCCAATGTGCAGGCCTTCCTTGGTGAGTACTAAATCCTTCCTCTAAGACAGTGGTCGGCAAATCGCGGCTCGCGAGCCACATGCGGCTCTTTGGCCCTTTAAGTGTGGCTCTTCCACAAAATACCACGGCCTGGGCGAGTCTATTTTGAAGAAGTGGCGTTAGAAGAAGTTTAAGTTTAAAAAATTTGGCTCTCAAAAGAAATTTCAATCGTTGTACTGTTGATATTTGGCTCTGTTGACTAATGAGTTTGCCGACCACTGCTAAGACATTGAAGAGACCAGAGAATGAGGCATTTGCCTTAATATAGGCGAATTCGTCACCTTCTAAAGACAGTGTCCATTTTGTGTCCAGCATACCCCTGCTTGGGTCAGTGTGATGTGTATAAGAAGGGGAGTGTGTCTCTCCTGGCCTGGTCTAGAGAGCAGCTAGCTTCTGCAAGTCACACTCATGCTAACTTCTTCCCACAGACTCAAATTGTATAGTTTTTCTCTGAATTCAAGGGAGAAAGAAGCCACAACTTAGGGACAATAATTTTAGAAAGCAGGACTTCCAAAAGTCTCATGTGGAATCTATTTTGGGGAGTCTTTGACCTAAAAATAATCTCAGGAAATGGATGTGTAAAGAACAATTTAAAACAAACTTTGGCACCCCTCCCCCCTTTTTTTAAGGGAAGAAAAAGTATAAATTTTAAATTACTCCATTCTTTTCTTTAAAAATGAAAGTAGAACATACTATTTGATTTAATACATAAAAGCAATTAAAATGTATATTATGGCCTTTTGAGGAAGAATGAAAGGAATGAGAGAGGAAAAATGAGGGAAAATGAGGGAGGGAAAAAGGGCAAGAAGGATATGGTTTTCCATCTGGAGAGATGCATGGAAAGAAGGAGACAAAATTAGTGAGAGAAGAGGAAGTAGGCATAGGGAGAAAAAAGTGAAAGGAAAGACCAGAATGTTCTTCTGCTTATCCCATCTTCAGCAGGGCACACTCCAGCCTCAGAGTGTGGCTTGCCTGCAGTCAGGCTTCTGTTCAGAACACACTTCTAGATGTGTGCAGAAACTGTCAGCCTTTGCTTTCCCTGTCCACAGGCCCCGAGGACGCTGTCAGCTCTTCCTGGCCCATCCCCCCTCGCTATCTTGTCCCATCCACTCCCTATACAGTGCACTCCAACTCCTGGCCTAGCGCCTGGAGAGAGGCCTCCTGCTCCAAGTAACAGACTCAGGGCACAGCAGCCAGAGGAGAAAGGTGCTGTTGGGGTGTCAATATCACCAAGTGCACTCTGGGAAACAGACAATTGGATTTGATGAACTTTCTTTAGGCATATTAGGAGATATCCAGTTGATGCTTAATTTTAGGAAATGTGCTATACAGCTGATGAAATTTGGATGGGCTTGATTTGGTCATGGGCCAGGGAGGGGTTCCACACCCTGACAAACAACAGAGATAGTTCAACTGCTTTATACCTGAGCAATATAAGGTCCTCTGCTTGAGGCTGACAAGTCAATTACTGGCCATGCCAAGGAGAGAACCAGGTCTCTGTACTCCCTGTTCAGTACTCTTTCTTCTATCTCATGCTGCCTCCTTATAGGGGCAAAGACTGTGTCTTACATGTTTTCATTTTATTTATTCACCTATTGATTATGTATTGACCACAAAATATGGGCACTCTTGCGCTAGCTGGGTGGCTCAATTGGTTGGAGCCTTATCCCTACACTAAAAGGTTGTGGGTTCTATTTCCAATCAGAGCACATACCTAGGTTGCCAGTTCCATCTGGGTTGGGGCGTGTACGGGAGGCAACCATAGGTATTCCTCTCCCACATCCATGTTTCTCTCTCTCTCTCTCTCTCTCTCTCTCTCTCTCTCTCTCTTTCTCTCTCTCTCTCTTTCCCTCTCTAACAGTCAATAAAAACATATCCTCAGGTGAGGATTAAAAAAAAAAGGGCACTCTTCTATATACTAAACAGAGGGAAAAATATATTTTCTTTGTAGTATATCCTAGCGTGTGTGTGTGTGTGTGTGTGTGTGTGTGTGTGTGTGTGTGTGTGTGTGTATTGGGAGGGGTGGTAGGAGTGATAAAAAGGACACAACACACACACATAAACACATTTTTAAAAGGTTATGAGGAGGCATCTAAGCCCTATGTGCAGATGCCTACACAGAGAAGATGCTCAGATAATTGTTTGCTATTATTTGTTGATTTAAGTTCTCTACCCAAAGTCCCAAGGAAACTTCAAGATCCTTTTTAACTCCGGGAAGCTATATCCTACTGCTCCAGGCGTATTTCCTTCATGCATGACTGTGGTTTCTTGAGAATGACCTTCTTTAAAGCAATATTTATATTACATCTTAAAAATGTACCACTGGCATTTTAAAGTCCAAAGACAGATGTAGTCTCCTTGGACCCACCCATTATATCAACAATGATCACATCCTCAATGTGGAAATCTTCATGCTGCACACATGCTTGGTAAAATAATATTCTTAATATGATTGCAATTTAATTAGAAACATTCTGAATCATATGTTCATAGTCATTGCACTTAATTTTAGTTTTTTTTATAGTAGTGAAATATTCTCTGACATGTTATGTTTTATAGCTTAGTCATTCTTAACAAACTTTGTTTATGCTGGTGTCTTGCTAATGGAATACACAATATTTCAGCTTTCTTAATGCCACTTCTAACAAAATTGTCAGTTAACCTACTTATACTTGTAATTAGCACACTTCACATTTTTTAATTTTAGAACAGAGTTATATTAGTATCTCTAATAGATTTTAGAAAAGCTCCAGTTTAACCTCCTAAAGGCTGTCAAAATTACTTGGACAAGAAGCTTATTATATTCCCTATGTAGATAAATAATGAGACACCCACCAGGAATGCTAGAGACACATGATTGCAAATGCTTAAATTAAAATTGTATATCAAGCTAATTTCTGATTACCTGGATGCTTGCCAGCTTTTAGGTAGTATTACATTTAATAGAGTTTAAGGTGTTCGAAAAACCCTTCTATTCTGCAGGCTGTGAGCATCGTGAGAACAAGGACTAAATCACTAATATGTACCAGTGTGACTTTAAAACATGACTTAACCTCTTTGTGTCTCAGTTTCCTAATCTTTAGAATTAGGATAACATAGTATGTACCCCAGTCATCGGTGAAGACTAAGTGACATAAATATGTAGTAGAAGAGAACTCTGGCACTTGGCACAGGCTCGTTACTGGCCTGTCTGCTGTTATGCTCAAGGACAGGAATACAGGAGGTGCCTAATAAATGTTGTAAGTGAGTATAGACAGGGGCAGAAGGAAGCACCTACAGAGATCCTCCACAGAAGATGGCTTACGCACACGTTTACAAATGTACTGTGTTCCTTTGTCCTAACATAGCAGATACATTTTTTTTCCTATTCACCATCTGGTTTTCAGACCCTAGGTGGTTACGGGGCAGGTTCAGGAAAATTTTACAAACTAACCTTGTGATCTCTTAACCACTCTCAGGGCAAAAGTGTCAAGGAGGTAAAGTCTAATGGCTTCCCCACCCATCTGCTGGTCTAGTATCCCGCTAGCTCATTCAGTGTATCCATAAGTCACTGCTAGAGTGTTAGCAGGCTGGGACTGAAATAAAAATTGCTAGCATTTATTGAGTATACATAATGTGCCAGGCACGATATTGTATATGCACACAAGTTCTTTGGTTGATCTCTTCCCACCCCTCCCCCCTGGTTTTTGAGGTATCATGGTATGTTCTTTAAAGAAAACTCTTAATTTCTGTTAGAGGTAAACTGAAGTGATTATGAATAAAGCCCTATGATATTGGTAAGGTACTTTCAAATGGTTCAGTAGAACAAATATATACACACATATAAATGTATACTTATGTATGTGGATACACACAGATAAAGCAATCATAGTAACATGTTAAAAATGTTAACAGTTATCGAATTTAGCCAGTAAGATCACTTATGATCAATATAACAATTTTTTAACTTTTCTGTATGTTTAAAAAATGTATCAGTACATTTTGGGGAAACGTCCTAAAGCTCATTTAGTTGGTGCTGAGCTGCCTGTAGCTTGTGGGCCTGGAGTCCTGTGCAATGGCTAGACCGAGCCAGAACGATGTGCAGTGTTGTCCTTGTGTCCTCCGCACCTTGCCAGCTCATTTGACATTCCCTGGAGTCAAGACACAAGGCCCAGGCAGCCACTGGGGGCAGCTCACCTGGCCACCTATCCCTCCGTGGGTGTGGCCTTCTTTTTCATTGGCCCCTCCTCATGATCCCTGATGGTTCAACTCCATCGTCTTGGAACCAGGAAAAGAGAAACAAGGAAATCAAATAAATATATCACACCAAGACACTGGAGGAGACTGTAATTGAGCAAAATGAAAACAATTCCTCTGTAGCCAGCACCACAGCAAGAGCTGAGTTCCGCACCACATGCAAAACGCTGTGTAAATATTTGCCAATTGCCTTGTTAAAGAAGAGAAGAAGCCCAGGATGCATACAGTGTGCAGATGTATGAGATCAGAAGAATGAAAAGTGCAAAAGGTCAGATCATCTTTCTGCAAAGGAGAGAATATCCGTATTAGTTACAAAGGGCAGAATGAGGATTACACAGACTGGGGCGACAGATCCTAGCAGGCAGCCTCTGAAAAGTTAATGGAGCACTGCAAGGTACAAGCAGATGAAATCCTAGCCACCTGTGCAAGGAGAAAAGCGGGAAGGCTTCGGGACTGATATTCTGTCTGTACTATCATGGCTAGAGGTCCTCCCAGCAACTATGAGACTGTTTATTAATCCTAATTTCCCTTATGTACACTGTTGAGAAGCACCAATAAAAAAGTTTTCCAACAATAACATTTTGATGTCCATCCATCACTCAGTTTAAAAAGTTTCAAGGTGCCCTAGCTGGTTTGGCTCAGTGGATGGAGCATCGGCCTGCGGACTGAAGGGTCCCAGGTTCGATTCCGGTCAAGGGCACATGCCTGGGTTTCAGGTTCAATCCCCAGTGTGGGGGCATGCAGGAGGCAGCCGATCAATGATTCTCGCTCATCATTGATGTTTCTATCTCTCTCTCCCTCTCCCTTCCTCTCTGAAATCAATAAAAATATATTTTAAAAAAAGTTTCAAGGTGAACTCTGGAGCCAGAATGCCTGGGTTTATGATTCAGGGTTCACTGCATTTTTATTAATGTTGTGACCTTGGGCAAGTCATTTGCCTGTCTCTCCATTTCCTTATTTATAAAATGAGGATGTTGTTAGTGTGTATTTCATGAGCTGGCTTTCAGTGTTGCTTTGGTTAATATGTGTAACATGCAGTCTGGCACAGACTAAGTGTCATCACTTGTACACTACTATGATGACGATGGTGATGATGATGATGATGATGAGAAACAGAAGGAGGAGGAAGAGCAGCAGAAGCAGGAGGGGCAGCAGGAGGAGGAGGCTTTCATAGGCATTATCTTTGCTTCAACAAATTTTTCTTACCTATTTCTTTTTCTGAAACCATCACTTCAGCCTCTGACCCCAAATCTAGAAGTCACTGTTCACTTCCTATTTTCTCTCAGATTTCTAGAACTCAATTAGTTGACAAATTATATTGATTTGACCTTCTTACGTTTATCATATCTCTTACCTCATTTCATTATCAATGCCTTCACTCTACATTTGCTTCTTACCTAAAAAATTGACAATGATTTCTTGGTCTTACAGCCCCACTAAATCCCTCCCCTCCAGTAGGTCTTCATAATGCTATTAGCTTGGGCAATGTCAAAACACACTCAAAATCTTTTAGGGCCTGCCCATGCCTGTCAACTAAGCATGAAGTCCTTAATTCAGCACTTGGAGACTTGGGAAATTCTGACCCCCATTGTTAGACTTAGTTCCTTTTATTTATTTATATATACTAAGTGCTCTATTCAAACCCGATTTCTTGCAGTTACCTGAACTGCTGCTCTCAGTTTCAGATTGTGCTACTTTTAGCTATATGGTCCTGAGCAAGTAATAAGAGTTTATGTTTCCTCTTTTGTAAAATGCAAAGAATAGACTCCTGATTGCAATGAAGATTACAGGAGTAAACCCAGATAAGGGACCAAGCACAGTGCCTAACATAGAGTGAGTACTCAGTAAATGCCAGTCATGATGATGGTGATGAATGCTATTGTTTATGCTGTTCTTTTACATCAACTTTCCTCACCCTTTGACAAAACACTAGCTATCCTTCAAGTCATTTGACAAAACACTAGCTATCCTTCAAGTCATTTTAAAAAAATATGTTTTTATTGATTTCAGAGAGAGGAAGGGAGAGGGAGGGAGAATCATCAATAGGTTGTCTCCTGCACGCCCCCTATTGGGGATAGAGCCTGCAACCTGGGCATGTGCCTGACCAGGGATTGAACTGTGACCTCCTGGTTCATGGGACAACGTTCAATCACTGAGCTACACCGGCTGGGCTGTCCTTCAAGTCTCTAAGTCTTTTTTCAAATCATGCCCATTTATAAACTCTTTTTTTACTCCATTCAACCAATTATCTTCTCTTCCTCCTCTGAACCCTCAGGTGCTCCTCTTTCTTTTGGAACTTATATCCCTTCATGTCCTATAATTGTTTTTGTACTTTGTAAACCATTTTTTCTACTACCATCCACACTCAGAAACTACAACAAAAATTCCCCAGACAATTAACTTCCTGAAGGTAAGGACTACTGCTTTACTTAACTTTGTGTCCCCTGCAATATTCAACTTGATCACGTGGAAGATCCTTAAATGCCCATTTAATGTAAGTTTAATTGATAAATTAATTATTAAGCTTAATTAATTTCAGTTTGCTTGATTACCTGTCATAACTCCCAGAAATCCTAAATTTTGAGATGACTGTCATAGAATTAGGTGTGACTACTTCCTACAGCCCCTGGGTCCCACAAGGGACTACTTAATAAGAAAGCCTAGCCTTAGGAGAACCGTAAAATTGTATATAAGATTCTTTGGAAAAAGTTTCATATTTTATATTTCTCTGTTAAGCGATAAAGATAAAAATAATCAACATGAGAAATCAGAACTTTGTTGATACTCCGTTACACATATTGGGTGTAATTGAATGCACTATAATTTTTTCAGTGTTTAAGCTGTGAAGTCTGATCCTATTATTTTCCTCTTTTCTAACATTACTTTTGCCCCCTCCTTTATTCTTCTGCACCCACTTGCCTTACAGTTGGTGTGTGATGGTGGTGGAAATGTTGGTTTCCAACCTCAGACATTTCCCAGGTGAAATCTGAAATTTGTCCTCCAGACACAGAGGGCAAGGAGAACCCCAAAGAAAGCAGACCCTCCAGATTGGCAGGTGGCAGTTTTAACAAGCAGGAAACTTACACACCAGGCTTGCCTTGGGCACCAACCTGAGTAAATAGATCTTTGCACCTGCGGGCCAGAATCTTAAAGTTATTTAGAGGCATGAACTGGATTCAGCGGCATATACCAGCCATGTGGCCTCGACAACAGCTTACTTTCTCAAGGCTGTGCTATTAAAAATGGTTCCTACTGTGGGAATGGTGGACAGAAGGTACACACCAGGGACAGGGGAGGGGGGGGGGTGTAGAGGAATCTACAATAGCTCTAGGGTCAAACGGAGGTCATTGTCTCTGGACGACCTCCTCCAAAACTCCACCCCTTGTGGGCGCCTCTCAATTGTACACACCCCCTTCTCCACAATGTGCTGTGGATGGTCAGCAAGGGGTTTCATTAGCATGGAGGCCACTCATTTGGCAGCTATCTGGCTGCCTCGGGGCGATGCCACAGCAACAGTGTAGGCCCCTGCACAAGGAAACAAGGTTCAGATGATGAATCGCAAAATAAGGAACACGTTTTTCCAATAAGAGCCCCATGATATGAACTCCTGATTTATCAAGGCCCTGAGGCCGGGGAGATTGGAGGATGAGGGGTGGAGTGTTAGAGGGATCGCTGAGAGGACCTGAGGGCTGGTGGACCCGTGAGCTGGACCCAGGCAGTCGGAGGCCCGTCACCCTCTCCCCTGTCCTCAGATACACCTCTGTCCTGCGTCGCACAGCGGGAGCTGTTGTTTTTTCCCCAGGACACCGCCTCGAGAGAGTAATGTGCTGCTGAGACGTCTGGACGGTAAACAGGACTGCGCCCAGGTAATGTCTCTCCATAAACTTTCAAGATTGTGCCAGGCGGATGCGCAGATCGACTTGGCTTGCAGCTCCCAGAACAAGCCTGGCATGGGAGTCCCCTTGCTTGTGAGAGATGCCACCTCCCCAAGTGGTGTGACCTGCCTTTCCCCAGCCTCTCCCTGCCCTTGGGAGCGGGACCAGTTGAGAAGCAACAGGGAAGCGTCAGGAATGAAGAGGATCCCTTCTCTTGGGAAGAGTCTCTGACTACCCTCTTCGCTGCTGCTCCCTCTGAGGCAGCCACCTGCACCCCGGAAAGTTTGAGCTGCAGGAAGCTGCTGGTTCCAGACTTCAGGTGAAAAGCCCAAGCAGAAACGGCGTCTCTGGGTGAGCCCTTGAGCTCAGACGCAGAGTTCCCTGGAGCAAACCAGACCCCTTGGGCAAGGTTCTGAAACACCAAAAGGTAAGGTAATGGAGCACGTATTTGTTTTCAGATTTATGATTTTAAGGACATTCTTTTATAGATTGTATATCTAAGAACCCATGCCCCATACGCTGGTGAGTGAGGGCAAATTTGGCTCAGCCTAAGGAGGTTGGTACAGATTCAAGGGCTGGTGATGAGAAAGTCTTCATTTAGGCCCCGGGGATTGCTTATGCAGCGCCCACTGCGAAAAGGCCGGGTCACCGCACCGCTTACCTGCGTCGGCTGCAGATCGGTGATTGAAAACGTCTGACTTCCACAGGTAATGGGATCTCTTTACAGATATCCTTCTCACGTATTTCCTTCGCAGACAGCCAAATGCCAGGCTGCTAACAGATGAATTGTTTGTACTTTAAAAGTTTACTGTTTCGGTTAGGACATTCTTGATGGCATTTTATATTCTCTTTGCGGTGCAGGCAGCTGATTCATGCTGTATTCTGAAGGTTATGAGTCTCCGTGTGATGTTAAAAAGTGTATGTCTGTACCATTAAAGAAGGAGTGTATAAAATGCAGTGTTGCTTGGTGGAAGTATATGAACCAGAAGTATTTCATTTTATGCCATGGCTCTAGCTATGTTTGTAGCGTTTGAGCACTGGCAGTTCGCTTTCGGAGTTATAGCTGTCTCCTCTGTTGAAAAACATAGAGCAAGGTTGTTACCAGATGAGCTCTTTACATTTATTATATGTGCTTTCAGTTCACCTTACAGATGGCACTATTTACTGAATTACTGTTATGTATAAGATTTTTCACTAGGCGCTGAGTGGGCTACCAAAATGATTCAGGTATAGTTAGTTCCTGCTCTTTAGGAACTTGTAAGTACACCCTAATTGAGATGCGTGATAGAATGTGTTAGAGATTAGAAAAGTAAAAAGTGTTAGAAAGATTTGAAAAAGGGGGGTATAACATATTTGTTGGGGAGATCTGAAAAAAACTGCATAAGCAACATCTTTTGAAATATGCACTGAAAGATGGGTAGGGATTGAACAGAGGGAGCTTGTTTGGGGTAAAGGAATTTCAGGAAATTTTGCTATAGAATCTTGGGAAGTTGGAGTGCCTTTAAAGGGCTGTGGGTAGTCATGAATAGAGGGGCTGTGTCTTCTCTATATTGTGGGTAGAGAGTGACTGCATTTCTCAGATTCTCTCAGATTAGAGGCAGAAGTGATGGATTATTTCCAGGCATCATGTGCCACTTAGATATTGACTTTGAAGGTGACCTTGAAAGTCTCATACTGCAGTTGGCATAGCCTCTGTCAGCTTGGATTCCGAATGACTGAGTGGAGCAGAGCCCGCCCTACTTTCCCTCTGCTACCCCCAGTGGGAACATTCATGTCCTTAGGTGAGCAAGGAAAAAAACTCTTTAATGTGTTTAGCCACTGAGATATTGAGTCTGGGCCATGTTTTTGAGATACAGCATGACATGATGGAAACAATTGTAGGCTAGCAAATATGAATTTTATGTATTCATTTATTTACTTATTCATTCATTTATTTCATATTTACTGAGACTTTTTTAATTTTAATTGTTGACATGAGCTAAATGCTGGGAATGCTATGATTAAAAATGCACAGTTCCTGACCTTATTGGAACATACACTGCAGTGCAGGAGAATGAAAAACAAACAAACAAACAAACAAACAAAAAATAGGCTGTAATGATCTACTAGAATGCTTTAGACCAGACGGGTAAGCATCACTCAGACCTTGTTAGAAACGCAAGATCTCAGCCCCACTCCCAAATCAAGGAATCACGATGGACAGTTTAACAAGACTCCCAGGTGACTTTCATGCACCTTGAAGCTTGAGAAGCACTGGTAAATGAGTATTTCAGTAGGGATAGGCACGGGGCAATGGGAAACCAAAGAAAGGACAATTAGTCCAGTCTCGAATGAGACTTTTCAGGAGGCTTCTTAGACTAGATGGTGGCTAAATGAGCTTCTAAGCAGCATATTTGAGTCATCATACTTATGTGAGTTTGGGTAAGCTACTTACTTTCAGCTTTGGTTTCCTTCTCTGCAGAAGTAGGGATAATACTCCAAGGTTGTTTTGAGGTTCAAATGAGCAATATGTAAAAGTGCTTTGAATACTCGAAAGCTGTAGACAAGTGGAAACTTTTACTTTTTCAGCTGTGGTTGGAATATAGAAAAAAAAATGTTCTTTGATATAATAATGCATTTTAAACAGTGCTTAGTAAGAAAAAAATGATCCTGTATGGATTTTTTGTTTGGATTATATTGAGAACTGAAAGAGAATTTCTTCCTCCTGCTTAATGCAGATGTGTATAACATTTGAAAAATAGGTCTAGCGTATTGGTCAAATAAGATGTCCCCTGAGGTTGAAAAGTGCATTCCCTTGGACCTGTGGGGTCTGAACTTCAACTCTGTATAGTGTTTATCCAACACAGAGGTATCAGGGAGGGACTTTTTTCTGACTAGGACAAACATTAATTCCTTAGAAAAAATAGGAAAACCAAACTGAGTTTATTCAGAATTATTAGGACTGCAGAAATCCTATTTTTCTTTCTATAATGAAAAATAAAGAACAATAATTAATTAATGATATTGGCAATCTAGTAATACAGCTCCCACACAGAACTTTCTCACCACCCACAAGTATTAGTGTTTACTGGGTCTCATTAAAGCTTTAGTTGTATATGGTCTAGTACACAAAGTGACCTGTCCTTTTGTTTCTGTCTTTTTGTATATCTATACTAATAAAAGGGTAATATGCTAATTAGACTGGGTTGACCAGCCATCTTCTGGACGTCCAACTTCTTTCCGGACAAAGCCGTGGTGGTGGGGGCTGAGGCAGAGGCAGTTAGGGGCGATCAGGCTGGCAAGAGAGGGCAGTTGGGGGTGAGATCAGGCCAGCAGGGGAGGGCAGTTGGGGGTGACCAGGCCTGCAGGTGTGGCCCATTGGGGGCAAGATCAGTCCGGCAGGGGAGGGCAGTTGGGGGCAAGATCAGGCCTGCAGGGTAGGGCCATTGGGGGCAACCAGGCTGGCAGGGGAGGGCCGTTGTGGGTGACCAGGCCAGCAGGGGAGAGCAGTTGGGGGCAAATCAGGCAGGCAGGCAGAGGCAGTTAGGGGCGATCAGGCAGGCAGGCAGAGAGAGAGGTTAGGGGTGATCAGGCAGGCAGAGGGGTGGTTAGGAGCAATCAGGCAGGCAGGCAGGCAGGTGAGCGGTTAGGAGCCAGCGGTTCCAGATTGCGAGAGGGATGTTCAACTGCTGGTTTAGGCCTGATCCCAGCAGTTGGACATCCCCCAAGGGACCAAGGGATCCCTGATTGGAGAGGGTGCAGGCTGGGCTGAGGGACTCCTCCCCTCCCCTACACAAACTTTGTGCACCGGGCCTCTAGTATATATATATTTGCCTGTGATGTTCTTCCTTTTCTGGACCATGTGGGCTACTGGGCCACTTGATGATTGCCCTGAAGATTTAATTCAGACATTATCTCCTGACAGAAGGTAGCTTTTATTGACCTGTGTAGGCCAGTTCACGCTCACCTTCCTCTGCAGTCCATGGAGGCAAGAAGAGTATATTGAATCACACTGTGATCCTTACTCCATGTGTCTTACTCACGTTCTGTTCTTAGCATCTGGCATAGTGCCTTGAACATAGTAGATCCTAAATAAACATCTACTGAATGAACGCGAGAAAGGCCAACAACTTTAAGAATGAATATATAAACAGAAAGCAGAAGTGTGGTTGCTAGGTGCTGGAGAGGAGGATAAAATGAGGAGTTATTGTTTAATGGGTTTAGAGTTTCAATTTTTGTTTTTGTTAATCCTCACCCAAGGATATTTTTCCATTGATTTTTCAGAGAGAGTGGATGGCAGGGGGAGATACAGAGAGAGAAACATCAATGTGAGAGAGACACATTGATTGGTTGCCTCGTGCACAGGGGTGGGGGATAGAGCCTGCAACTGAGGTACATGCCCTTGACCAGAATCAAACCCTGGACCCTTCAGTCCATGGGCCAACACTTTATCCACTGAGCCAAACCGGCTATGGCTAGAGTTTCAGTTTTTTAAGAAGTAAAGAGTTCTAGAGATTGGTTGCACAACAATATGAATGTACTTAATACTACTGAACACATATACACTTAAAGTGGTTAAGGTGATACATTTTGTTATGCATATTTAATCAACAGTTTAAAAAATATCTTCACAGCAACATCTAGACAGGTATTTGATCAAACACTGGGTACTATGGCCTGGCTTAGCTGACATAAAATTAACCATCACACTTTAGTTTTCTCTTTTCTAGAATATTAGATAAATGAAGTATGTAATATGTAGCCTTCTGTGACTTGCTTATTTCACTTAGCATAATGCCTTTGAGCTTTATCTATATTGTTGGATGTATCAGGAGCTTGTTCCTTTTTTATTGCTGAGGAATATTCCATTGTGTGGATATACGATAATTTCCTTATCCAAATATCAGTTAGTGGACATTTGGGTTGTTTCCAGGGTGTGGCTATTATTATTATGGCTGCTATGAACAATCTCTTACAGTACTTTGTTCCTATTCTGAGCAAACATTTAAAACATGACATCATACAGAATGCTTGTGGCTGCAACAGAAAGCAGCTGCCTCAGCTTAAAAATCTAGAAATGTTTATCTCATTAAAAAAAGTCAAAAGAAGAATGGCTTGTAGGGTGGTTAATTCAGCTGATACACGTCATCAAAGACTTAGGCTCTCTCTCTCTTTTCAGGCTTCCATTTTGTTGTTTTTGTCCCCAGTCTAGCCGCATACCTGCTCACAAGATAGCTGCATTACACCAGTTAGAACAGTGTCCAGAGATAGAAGATGGAGCTGTCTTTTCTCTCATGTTTTTCCTTGAAGGTCAAGGAATCTTGCCCAGAAGTGTCCTAATAGACCGTGTCTCACTATTTATTGGTTTGAATGACATCAAATGCCCAGAATTGCATCAAATGACTACAGCAACTGATGGCAAGGACAGTGGGACCCCTTCGTTAGTTTAGAGCTTTCAGGACTCACTCCCTTGGAATGAGGTTTGTACAGTTTCCCCCAAAGCCTATGACTATGCAGAGAAGAGTGGACGCCTGAACAAAGTCAGGGTTTGCCAGGAAGGGAGAGTAAACAGATGCTGGGTAGTCCAGGTCCTCTGGAGTACCAAGTCTGTCCCAGGCCACTTTCACACTGTTCTACTGTTCCGACCTGATGACACACTTTCTGAAATACTTTCACATCGATTATTCTATTTTTTTACTGAAAGGTAAACAACAACAAAAAGTAGCTCCAATCCCATCCTTACAATAGGTAACTGAGAATTATACTTGTTTGGCCTTTAAGACTAAATTATTCCAATCATTCATTCAACAATAAGCTGCTGAACTCCTATTTCATGGAAGGCCCTGCAGCGCAAATAAGGAAGGATAACATTGAGATTCCTGCTCTGATCACGTTACACTCCAGTTTAGAAGGCAAATTAAAAGTGATGAGTTAAATAACCACAGAGGAGGTAGGCAGTGGGTCCACATAGCTGTGCAGAGCTGGCACAGGCAGCGTGCTTAATGGCCAAGTGACAGCAGGTACCACGGCAGGCAGTTCAGAGGGGACGAGATACCTGCGGCCGGAGCGGGCTGAGAAAGCCTTCCGGAGGAGGAGGGGTTGCCTATGGGTCTTGACAGGTAGGATTTGCGGAGGCAGACGGGAGCGAGGGAGGGCTCCCCGCTGCAGCATCGGGGACTGTTTGAATGGAGTGGTGGAACAGTGTCATGTTTGTTTGACTGCGGCCTGTAGAGCAGACTGTTCCGATTGTTTTTTTTCTCATTCATTAGAGCAGTATTTTGTGTGTGTGCCTGTTTTGTTCCAGGCCTTGTTCTCTGCAGAGTGGATGCTGGCAGGAAACCAAACAGACAAACATTCTGTCCTCATAGAGCCTGCGTTCTAGTGAAGGACGTTGGACAGCCACATAATAAGAAAAATATCTTATGTCAGCTACCACAGAGAAACACCGGGAAAGGGCAAGGCAGTAGGATGGCAGAGGGTGTCATGATTCTGGGGATGAATCTAGAGCTGGGGGTCTGAGCCGGTTTCTCTGCCGTATATACATAGAGATACAGGGCCAGGTGAGACTGGCCCCAAAGGCATATTGTGGGGTCAAGGCTGTGGTTGGTGGAGGAAAGAAAGGGTGGAGGTCTTGCCAGGAATATGCAGGGGCTGAGGCCATCTCATTATTCGTGCCCATGGTGAGGGGAGCTGGGGAAGGCTCAGACTTACTTAGAGCTCCAGAAAGCTTCTTTATTTCTGCTGTCGGGGAGGGGAATTAGGGAGCTATAGCTTTATTCTTTACCAATAGTCTGAGTTAAGGTTGGAAAAGGAAGTTGGAGCCAGGTTGCTGAAGGCCTTGGGAAGCAGGCTAAGGAGACTAGATGTGGTCTCGCTGAGGAAAGAGCCGGCTGAATTCTAGTTTGCTTGGATGTTGGTTTGTCAATATGATCAAAGCAATGTATAGATAGGATGGGCTCTCTTAAGTACCACCAAAGTCAAGTACCTTACATTTTTGGAGGCTCCTGATAATGTTACAAAACAGAAGAAAATCCAAAATAGTTTAGCAAATGTGCGGTCTATTTTAAATGTTGAACTTTAGCAAATGAATGTTTTATTAGACAATAACACAATGCAATATAATTGCGCTTCTCGTAAGATATTACAAGGCTTATAAAAAAAAAACTCATTTGGCTCAAAATGCTCTAATAGGTTTGGTCATGGGATGGCTATTTAAAATTATACGACAAGTACCCTTCCTCAATCCTGTCCGTTTAGCTCTCCATCTGTGTGTGTAACCTCATTTGGCCATAATAACCTTCCACTTGGGGCTAAGCTTCGACTTTTGCTGATTTCCCATTCGCTCATCGTCGGGCCTTTTTTTATCCTTCTCTGGCCTCTGCTGTCAGTGTCTTTTTGATTTTTATTTGTTTAAGGACTTTTGACCAACCCCATCACTGTCGTGACCCTCATGTTCGGTCTGTATCCTGGTTTCCTGGTTTTGGCTCCAGGCCTGGATCCCTTGACCTGCTGCCATTCACAGCCTGGCAAGACAGATGGCCATAGGCTGATGGCAAGGACAGTCCATCAGAGCCTTGGCCCCGCAGTCAATTAAGATGCGTGACAGACAGGCAGCGGAGAGAAAAATATGAACAGGTAGCATGATGCTTTCCACGGCTCCTGTACCGTGCCAATTCCTGGCTGAACTGCTGGTTGTTTACCTAAACGAATTGCTGTAAATGAGACCTTGGGTAAATAGGCTTTCCCTTTAGGTCAGACTGCACAATGTTTTAATTCAGTGCATGCTTTTTCAGGACAGTTCTGCACAAAGCTGTGCTGGTTACTGAGGGGCATACAAACAGGACGTGACACCGTTACTGTCCTCAACGAGTTTACAGTCCAAGTAAAAAGACGCTTGTGTAAACAGAAAATTGTGACATAAACTAAGATGGGCAAGTCCTGTGATGGAAATCCAAACCCAGCTCCAGGAAGCATGTGGACAAATCCATGGGCTTGATCAGGTGAAGGACTTGCTGATGGGTTGAGGTGACAGTTCTAGTTGTGCGATATGCTTCTGGGTCTTGAGAACACACAAAACCCGTTCCAGCAAATGGTTTAGAATCATTTATGCAACTCATGATCTCAGGAGAGAAAGAAGCATTTAGATACAATTGCCACGATAAAGAATTTATCTACTCCATATGTGAGATTCAAAAGTGGGTCATATTTCTCGAAGAGGAGGTGACAGTAAAAAAAAAAAAAAGGGCAAACAGGAAATGGCTCATTATGGTAAAACCATGCCATATATTAAGCAATACATTTTAATGGCCAAGGTCAAACAGTATGTAGAATAGGTCCACTGTATCAACTTTAATATTCATTTAAGCATTTTAGGGTACAACTTTTCACCCCAAAACAAAACACTATAAAAAATGCTTTGAAGTTGAAGTAAAAGATTTTTCTACATGGGGAAATGTATATGGAGAAATATACCATATCAATTACTTTCAATGTTCTGATTAATATTCCTGATATTTACTTAAAAATAACTGTATTACATAAAATGAACCACTTTACCTTTTTGATGAAAACAAAAAAAAATTGACAATTTGAATCCCACAGGAAAATGTATAGGAAGTTATTTTGTAAAATATAGGTTTTATACACAAACTGGTTTCTGTATTTCCTACCAGTTTTGCTCAGAGAAATGTTGTGCATATATAATTCATGCAACTATGCATATGCATGTATATAGAAAAAACATATCATCCTGCTTCATATGATCAGACTTAACATGTATACAGATTATAGTGTACAGGACATAGAGCTTTATTTTTCTGAAACTGTAATTTCCATTTCAATCTCCTATATTTCTGGGATGGTAGACATTTAATCTTATGAATCTGGGAGTTCTTCTCATATCCTCCAGGGTCATGACTAAAATCTGGGGCGTTCTCTCTGTCAAGGTATTGGAAGGTGGCTTGTCTGATGCCATTTGTCCGTGCATAGAGGTATCTGAAAAGATATCCCTATTTATTGCCCTAACCAGTTTGGCTCAGTGGATAGAGTGTTGGTCTGCGGACTGAAGGGTCCCAGATTCGATTCCGGTCAAGAGCATGTACCATGGTTGTGGGCACATCCCAGTAGGAGGTGTGCAGGAGGCAGCTGACCGATGTTTCTCTCTCATCGATGTTTCTAACTCTCTATTCCTCTCCCTTCCTCTCTGTAAAAAATCAATAAAATATATTTTAAAAAAGATATCCCTATTTCTGTCCTGATTATCCTAAGAAAACCCCCAATTCCTTAAATTACCTCTATGCATTAAATAAAGCCCAATTTATGTTTTAAATTATCTCTCTGCATTGAATAATTTATTACTTTACTGCAGTTCATTCTTTAGGTATCTTAGTATTCACCCAAATGGTCTATACCTATGTCATATCTCCATGCAGCAAAATGAAACTGAGGTAAATACAATCTACATTTCAATTTATTTTTAGCTATACCTACTGGAGACATTCCAAATCCTTTTTGGAAGTAGTAGATATGGATATAAATAAATAAAAACAGCCATACTAGTATGACTGATGAATTTCTAAATATAATTATTTATAATCTTATTTTCTCCAAAAAGGATTTCAGGAAGCTCGCAGAAATGAATACAGTAATATGTCATGATAAAATAAATAGATAAAAATACATCATACAATAAGTTTATGGAAAATGGCAGAACTAAATTGCAAATTTAATTTTTTTTTTAGTGGCTAAAGCAAAGAGGAGATTGCATCCTATTGAAGGATTCATGTGTCATCAAAACACTGTTCAGAGGTGGCACAGTGTCCCCAACACTGGGATCTTAGCGTGGGTTCTGCTATAAATCTTCATACATGGAACCTTGTGATGTTGTGGACAATGTCCTCAAGGCCATCCCTAAAACCAATCTGATACAATTCTGTGCAGTTCATGGCAGGTGATTTCAAAGAGGCACCAAAGCAGTGTTGCCCAAGTACTGAGTTCTCGGATGGAGTAGTGTCAACTAGAAACAGTACTTAAAACACCCAGAGGAATAGAAGTGAAGTTGGCATTTAGTTCAACTAAACACTTCCGTCTGTGATTGAATGAAGGCTGGGATATACCTCCAACTAAAGCACACCCAAGCATAATTTTGGTGTTTAGGGATTCCTCTCCCTCAGCAGTAGGAACTCAGTTGTTGACACACTTTTAAGAGTGAAAGACATTTGCTGTGTGACCTTGGAGCTCAGAGAAGAGCAGTTTTGGAGCCCAGGACAAGCTGAATGAAAAGCAAGCTCATCACCTGTGTGATTTGTGATGTGGTTTCAGATAGTGCTATATTCAGCAGGTGCCACCTGGTCTTGGCCTATTTTTACTCGTTATTTTTGTAGCCAGGTGCTGAGCTCACTTGTTTCTGGGTTATTAAAAGGGAGTGTATCCTGTAAACATGTAAATGTTACCTATGTTAAAAGAAGTAAAATTTCAATATTTGTTTAGTATTAGTATTATTTGCTCCCTATATATTTTGGTGGCCCATGACAAAGGGTCAGGTGCTCTTGTACACGGTAGTCACACCCATAATAAGCTCTGAGAATGTCTCTCATTTCAGATCCACTCTTTTGTATCCCCAGTACACTGGTACCTCAGAAAGATGAGAAACAAAGTCTTTGCTGTCATAATCATCCTTGTGCATTGCAAATATTTATTTACTTGTCTGGTTCTGCATTATTTTGCAAGCTCCTTAAGAGCAGGAAGTATTTATTTGACTTAGATATATTTTAAAACATTTTAACTTGAAAATATTTTAGAGGTTTTTGTAAGTACAAGAAAATGTGGAGAATAATTCTTTGCCACATATCCAACAATTAGCATTAACAAAGGGTGACATTCTGTCACATTTTCTTATGGTCTTCTTGGCATGGCAGAGTGTTCAGCTATAATTTATATACAGTAATGTGCATAGATCTTCGGTGCGCAGTATGAGAAATTTTGACAATTATACCCCTTTAACAACCACCCCAAACAAGATATGCAATAATCCCATGAGTCCAAAAAGTTTTCTAAGCCACTTTTCTATCCATCTCCGCCCCCCATGCAAGAGGCAACCTTTCTGATGTTCTTTCTGATTTTTTCTCACCACAGATTAGTTTAGCCTGTTTTCATACCTCATATAAATTAAATCACATGGTACACACCCTTTGTATTGACCTTTTTTCACTCATCATAATGTTTTCTAAAGTCATCTGTGTTGGTACATCCTATATAATAAAAGCGTAGTATGCAAATTGTCCCCTCGACCGAGAGTTGTCTGGGAGTTTGACCAGGGAGCGGGGCCGGCCAGGGGAAGGGAGGGAGGCCCCAGCCAGCCAGCAGCTGGCAGCTGCTAGGGACCCTACCAGTGCACAAATTTCATGCACTGGGCCTCTAATGTGTTTCTTTTCATTGATGAATACTATTTCATTGCATTTGTTCATTCTCCCTGCTAATGGGTGACATTTATGTTGTTTCTAGTTAAGGCTACTGTGAAAATTCTTGTACAAATTTTCTTCTGGAATATGTTTTTATCTCTCTCTCTCTCTCTCTCTCTCTCTCTCTCTCTCTCTCTCTCTCTCATTTTTTGGAGGGAGTAATTATTTAGGAGTGGGATTGCTGAGTCAGAGGGTAGGTGGATGTGAAAATGCCAAATTACTTTCCAAAGTGACTGTAGCATTTTACACTCCCACCAGCAATGTGCAGGAGTTCTAGTTGATTCACATCCTCCCTGACATTAGGTATTGTCAATCTTTTGTTTTAGTCATGCCAGTAGTTTTATTTTGCATTTCTCCTATGACTAAAGATGTTGAGCACTTATTGGATACATGGATTTCTTCTCATTTGAAGTGTCTATTCTTTGGTTATTTCCTGTTTCTTTTTTCTTCTTCGTCTGTTTTATTGGTTGTCTTTTTATTCCTGAGTTGTAGTTCTTTACATTTTGGATACAAGTGCCTCATCAGATATGCATTGTAAATATTTTTCCCAGTCTGTGACTTCCATTTTTATTTTTTGCCTATCCCAATTTATAAATATATTCTTTCATGTTTTCTTTAAGGTGATTTAAAGTTTTAGTTTCTATTTTTAGTCCAAATTCATTAATTTTTGTATATAGATTTAGAGAGGAGGTCAGGGTTCTTTTAATTTCTCTTTCTCATGGATATCTAGTTGCCACAGAACCATTTATTGAGATTTTGTTTTCCCATTAAAGTTGCATTGGTGTCTTTGTTGAAAATCAATAGAATGTTTTAACTGTAATCTATTTCCAAATTTTCCATTCTGTTACATTGATCTACTTGTCTGCCCTTATGCCAATACCACTCTGTCTTGATTACTGTAGCTTTTGATGAAGTCTTGAGGTTACCTAGTCTAAGCCCTCCAGGTTTTGTGTTTTTTTCCAAGATTGTTTCGGCTATTGAGAAACATTGTATTTCCAGGTAAATTTTAGAATTGGCTTGCAAAGGTCTATAAGAATCTGTTGTGATTATGATTAGGATTACATTGAATCTGTGAATTAATTTAGGGAGAATTGACACCTAAATATCAATTCTTCTAATCTAATACCATGTTATAGCTCTTTTTATTTAGATCTTCAATAATTTTTAAACATTTTTTTTTTTTTGGTCAGTGTGGATGTTGTTTCTGATACTATTGTAAATGAAATTGCTATTTAAATTTCACTATTCACTTATTTGTTTCCAGTGTATAGAAACACAACGGAATTTTTTTATTTTGACCTTGTATCTTATGACAGCTAAATTCATTTACTACTTCTAGTTGCTTTGTACATTTCATAGGATTTTCTACAAGAAAATAATTTCCTCTGAAAATGGCGTTTTTACAATACCCTTTGAATATTTATGCCTTTCATTTCTTTTATTTGCTTTATTGCACAAAAGGGTAATATTTTGTTATATTTTCTTCAGGTCTTTTCTCTTCTTTATTTTATTTTTCTTACCTTCCTTGTTATCATATCCATATTACTTTATCTATGTTCTTGCTCTAGCTCTGAAATTCTCTTCATTCTTTTAAGATATCCTCATTTATCCTTGTAGGTTAGTCATATTCTCAATTACAATCACTTAGCATTTTCAAGTATTCAAGTTGACAAAGCTTCATGAGGCGCCTTTTCATCTATGACTATAGGAGGAAATTAAAGTACACATTTTTCAGAAGGGCCAAATCTCATAGCCAGGAAATAACAAAATTCTCATTATGTAGGGAATTCTGAAACAGGGTTTACTGCAAATATCTGAATAAGTGAATAGCAAGTAAACTCAGAAGTGACTATTTGTTACTCATATGTCAGGTTATTTCTAAGGGCAATTTGACATTATCTAATTGTAGAGATTTAAAAGTCCTATAAATTTTAAGTCATTGAGGTAATGGTTTTGTTTGGTTCACTTAAAACACTAAACTCCATATAAGAATTCTGTTCATTGCATCAGATGTTTCTTTATATCACAACAATGATAAGGAATGCCTTTCTATTTCCACTAAAAGTTATAAAATATGATCTTTACATACAACTTGTAATCATAATTTAATATTAAAATTAAAATTGATTTAATTAGTCAATTTATAAGGTGATATTTTCTCTAAATTAATTTAGATTTATTATAGAAACAAGGTCATTAAATGATAAATTAAAATTGTTTTTACCAATATATAGTTCATGAAACAGCTAGTAATCTCTTTGATGAGAAGATATGAGTACTGATAAAATGAAGAAAGCTTATTAATTTTACGAATCTGTATGTCTAGACACTTATCTACCACAATTTATATTTGAAATAAAGTTAGTCCATAATAGTATAAATAGACCAAGACTCAACCTTTTAATAGAACTAATTTTGGTTCTTAAAAATTAACCGGCGATGATGAAAAATTTGTGACATGGCCAGAATACATTCTACATCTTAATATCTCATATTAATGTTCAGTTTTAATGTATATTGGTGATTATAACTGTGTAAAGAGCTGTAACACCTGCATATAAAGCATATAACCTCTAGGACAGAGGTTTTCATCACTGATGTCATAGTGGAATCATCTGTGGTACTACTAATATCTTGATGTCCTACTCTGTGAGACTCATACCATTTGCTCATGTCAGCTTCTTATAAAACCTCAGCACTGTCACCTACTGTATTACTGAGCTATCACTGCATAACAAATTACCACCAACTTAGTGCTTAAAATAGCCTGTTTATTGACACACAATTGTGTAGGTCAAAGTCTGGCTAAACTTGATGGGGTTCTCTGCTCAGTGTCTCACAAGGCCAAAATCAGTGTTGTCTGCACCTGGTTGGTGTGGCTCAGTAGTTGAGGGTAGACCTATGAATCGGGAGGTCATGGTTTGGTTCTCCGTCAGGGCACATGCCCAGGTTGTGGGCTTGATCCCCTATGGGGGGTGTGCAGGAGGTAGCCATTCAATGATTCTCTCTCATCATTGATGTTTCTCTCTCCCCCTCTCCCTCTCCTTCCTTTCTGAAATCAATAAAAATATGTTTTAAATCATCAGTTTTGTCCAGGCTGAGCTCTTTTCTGGAGGTTCTGGGGAAAATATATGCTTCTAGATTCACAGTTATGTTAATAGAATTCATTTCCTTTTGGTTGTAGGACTGAGAACCTGTTCTCTCGCTGCCTATTGGAAGTGAGCTAATCTCACCACTTAGAGGCTGCTCTCAGGTCTTTTCCTTTGGCTCCCTCCTTCTTCAAGCCAGAAACAGGGAACTTTTTATGTACAGAGTCCCCCTAGTCCTTCTACTCTCTGACTTCCTCTTCCGTGACTGGCTGGAGAAAACTTTCAGTTTTTTTAGAGGGCTCATCTGGATAGCCACCCTATTATAAGGTCAGCTGAGCAATACACTTAAATATACCTGCACATCCCTTATGCTATGTAGTGTAACACCATCATTGGATAGACACCAGGGAGTAGAAATCATGGGTCCAACTTAGAATTCTCCCTACCCTACCCACCAACCTCCAGGCCACATCTCTCTACCCACCGACCACTTGACCATTATTGTCTTCCTTTCTTTCACACTTCTAACGTGACAGGGGGCAGGGGGAAGCTCAGCATTTGTGCAGGCAGCTTTGTACAAGTTTACCTTTAAGTTCCTTGACTCCACGCAAAAGATATTCAGCTCCAGACCTTATTATCATCATCTGAAATCTGAAACCTGTTTTTCACTCTAGGAAAATAACATTCTCCTAATGTCTTGGTTATAACCCGTGTTGACTTTACCAGGAGATGGCGTGTGAGGGAAAGGAGAGGAAGTGAGCAAAGGGCAGGACCAGGGATGTGAGGACTGACTTTGTAGGAGGGCTGGGTGGTTTGGGCCAGCAGAAACATAGGAGGGCATTCACGGCATTCAAGGAGGCAAGACCTCCTATTGATACCTAAGAATTCTGACTGCATGATTGGGGGTGAAGTTTTTGGTTTCCATGATACTGGAATTTATGAGGTAGCCATGTTTTGGCCCCAAGAGTCAGTCTAGATGGAGGCTGAATCTCAAGCCAGCAGGTGGTAGGAGCTAGGTTACATGCTGGATAAGAGGACTGCCAGAGATTAGGAATGCTGTTAGCACTATAGGCAGTCATTGGCATCGGGGCAGAGCTCTAAACCCAGTCGGAAACCTGTTAGAAACCAGAAACCGGGCCTAGAAGCAAGCAGCTATGGAGGGAGTTGGGGGAAAGCTGTGTTCTCTAGAATTAGAACAGTTTTTTTGGGCGGTATTTAATGCTAATGTTAATTTAAACACAACAGGTTTGGGTGATGAAGATCTTGTTCATGACTAGGACAGAAACGTTATCCTAGCCTTATATAGCTAGGATTTTATCGGTATCTTATTGGAAAATGATTGATAGCTAAACCGTAGGTCCCAAGTGCCATTTCTGTGGATGCTATTTGTATTTTGCTTTGTGAGTTTATAGTTGAGTTAACCACGGTAGATGTGCGTGGTTTATTTCATTGCGAGGGTGACATTCCTTTCAGCCCATCCTGCTCTTGTTCTCACAGAGCTTCAAAATAAAGGCCCCTCACTCAGTGCTGTTCCGGGGAATCACTTGAACAGCATGTGCTCAATTGACTGTCTTAGTAGCTCTATCTGTGCAGACCCGTATCACCCCTTTCTTTCGAGATGGGACTCTGGAGGTGCCCATGATCGGTCACAAGAACATGCATGCCCTTCGCCACACAGCGAATGCAGTCCGGTACATCCCTGTCATGTCCCTTCACACGTCCCCAGGACACACACTGTTCCAGTGAGGGTATGAGAGGGTTTGCAGAGCTGGTCAATGAATGTTTATCGAGGGCTTCCCTGTTTTCTCTGAGCAAGAAGATGGCAAACAACAGAGACCCACGTGTGGCTCGCAGCCTGCAGCATCAGTGCCCTGCTCCCGCCCAACCTCAGTGCAGCGCCCTTCCTCTGGCTGCCGGGGCTGCGCAGTGGCTGGGGCCAGAGCGCAGGTCTCCCCGCGCCTGGCGCTCAGCGCTGTCAGACACATCCCTGTTCATCAGTTCCCTAATCATTCCCCCGAGACTGGTGCATTTCTGCAAAAGCCGATTTACATGGTGGGACTACAAATGAAAAAGGATGGATTTTGTTCTGGTTTTGTTGAAATCATTCTTTAGGGACAATGTTTGAAACAAAATTTATCAAATGGTCTGTGGTCTACGTACTCCCGGATATTAATCTCTGCCAACAGTGCTGGGAGGTTCTTTCCCTGGTGAAAAAAAATTCCATTCTCGTGCATTTAGTCTATTCATGTGGACTCAACCTTATAGGACTATTATTATTGCCTTCTCTCTCTCTCTCTCTCTCTCTCTCTCTCTCTCTATTTTTTTTTTTTTTTGAGGGAATAGAACAAAAAAGGAAAAGGCATTTGGCAATGGATTGTTTGGCCCTGTTCATAGAAGGAGAGACAAATGATCTTATTCTTTAAAAATATACAAAGGTCTGCTAAAATAGGACTTCATATTACAGGTTGCAGTTATTAGCTTAGGAGGTAATGGGGTTTCTTCTTTCTCACAATACAAGCTTCCCATGTTAATACCACCTACTGCATAATGTCTTGGCACAATGTGCAGAATTCTCTTTGTAGCATAGTCAGTGAATGGCAACTTTCCCCAGGCCTTCCAATTTTGAGGCAAAGATAACGCCATGATTTCTCAGAATGAGACCTTGTGTTCTCCTTAGAAATAGCGCGCAAGGCAGTACAACAGATACTACTTTTAGGTTGCTTATTAATATCCTGTTGTATTATATGCCACAGGTATGTTATTCAGAAGACTTTCCTAAAACATGAATATGAATACATACTATAGTTGTTTACACCAAACTAAATACTTCTGGGGAAATGCGTGGTAAATACGTGGAGGTTTGGCAGAAAGCTCTTTGGCTTTCCTTCTTAATCTTCTTGGCTCCTCCCTCACTTCCTGTGCATCTGAAACATCCTGGGAACCCTGTCCGCCATTGAAGCAGGAAGGTGGAAGGAATGGATGTGGCTGAGGAGTTTCCTGTACTGGGGTGGGGGGCAAGGGAAGTGAGTGCTGAGGGAAGGAATGTGTCTCTAACAGAGGAATGGATTTGAGTTTATGGATGTGGGATAAAGGGACTGTCAAATCCTTTTCCGGGGCAATCTCAGTCCCTCTGGAGAGGGGGATCTCCAACCAGCTCATGATGCAAATTCTTTCCATCTCCCCTGGAGTTGTGGTCTTTCCACATGCCTACTTAGGGAATATTGACAGGTGGGGCTTAGGGATAGTGGCAAATGATTTCCAACCAAAGTGCTCCAGTGTGATTTGTGGTTAGAGGGAGGATTGAGGGGTGCTTAGATTTCTGTAACAATTGGAGTATTTGAAGCACTGAAAGAAGTGTTTTGTAGTTTTTGGATATTTTAGTTTTGTTAATCATCACCCGAGGATATTTTTTCCATTGATTTTTAGGTGTGGAAGGGAGGGAGATAGAGAGAGACACACGGATTGGTTGCCTCCTGCACATGCCCCCGACTGGGACTGGGGATCCAGCCTGCAACCTAGGTACATGCCCTTGACAGGAATTGAATCCAGGACCCCCTTCAGTCTGCAGGCTGACACTCTATCCACTGAACCAAACCAGCTAGGGCTGTTGTTTTAAAAATGTTTAGATTTATATTGCAAACAAGGATAGGCTGAAGGAAATATCAGTGTGCTAACTTAAAAAAGTATAAAATATAGTTCTGAATGCCTTTTGTGTAGAACATTAGGTCTGTGAGATCCAGAAATTGTAGAATAATAATAAACTCCTATTTTCACTTTTAAAATACGAGGGCATATTTCACTCTGCTTGTTATGCAGAGTAAATGGAAGGAGAAAACATTGAGAATATTATGAAGTGTTGTGTTTCTGACTTAAGCTCCTGTTTAGAATGCTGATTGTCATTCACATTTTCTGTATAGGAAACAATATGAGTTTTATACAATTACCAAGTTTATGAGAGGATTAAGCAGGTTTTGCTTTTATAGTCATAACATGTTCAAATGCATTTGCATCAAATGGGAGATATAATTTCTCTTTGTAATTGAAATTTAAATCTCAGCATAAATACGATGCTTAGAAAACTACTTTATGGGCCTTTCTTTTTATAAAGATTCTGCATGGAAGAAGGTTACACAGCTGGAGATTGTTCAGAGACAATTAAGACTTATTGGCTTTTCAGCTGGTGATAAAGCAGGGCGCAGAGACTCTTGGCATCTTGAAGCTGTTACCCAGGTGAATTTCCTTTACAACACTAAGCTCTTCGGTATTCTTAAAGAAATATTTAGCATCAGAGATTTAAGGGGATGATCTATTGGAGTTCAAGCCCATGATCAATGCAAAGTATACATTTGTGTTTCATATGATTCAAACAGGGTGAACCTGAGACCCTGGCCATCTTTTCAAGACTATTACTTTTTTACACTGAGGAAAATATTGAGGAATGAATTTTTATTTTAATTTTTTTAGTTACATTCTGAGCCTATTTCTAGCCCCTCTGAAATGATAGCCCACTTCCTGTAGATTTTAATATCTACCTCCTTCCCTTCTCTACTCCAGACCATGAAAGTGGTTCCCTGATACAACCACCCTGATAAGTAAGTGAATTAGATTTATTCCCAAAATACTGGTGACAGGGATAAGGATTTTATGGATCACTTTTATTAAGGAGGGACTTTCAGAATCCATTGATAAAATATTTTTCAGTGAAGAGATCTTTCTTGTCACTCACAAATCAAATCACATAGGGGATACTTACTTTATGAATAAACTTGTCTATCCTATCTATCCTATATAATAAAAGCATAGTATGCAAATTGTCCCCTCGACCTGGAGTTCATCCAGGAGTTCGACCAGGGGGAGGGGCTGGCCGGAGAAGGGAGGGAGGCCCTGGCCGGCAGTGGGCAGCCGTTAGGGACTCTACCAGTACAGGAATTTCGTGCAATGGGCCTCTAGTATTTTCATAAAACCTTGAGTATATAATCTTTTATAGTGAAACACTCTAAGTTGGCAACTGGCTTGATCACCTTTTAGACAAACTATGAGGGGCCATGGCACTATGGTGTGAAGAGGTAACCTAAAGCATCAAGGTTTTGAATTTCTTTATTAATGTAGCTAGAAATTTGACTTGACTTGTTCTTATTAGTGTGAGTGTGGATAGTATGCAGGTAAGGATGAATCTATGTTATAGAAATTTGATTTCCAACCTGAGATATTTTACCCTTATTTGACTTACATCTCTCTACATTTTAATGTGACAAAATTTATTTCTTGATACATAAAGGCAGGCTGAACAGTAAATTAATTTGTCCTATCACACTAGTATGCTGTGTGTAATATCTATGGAGGGGACATATTGATCTTGTCTTTGATTTTCTGTTCCATGCATAGACCAGAGATGGTGTCACAAATGCTTCCATCTTTGTACTTTGCTTCTGCTTGACATGGCTTTGTTCTGTTTGACAGACATTCAGTGTTAAAAAGTAGTGTAACTATTAATTTCCCACTTGACATTGTGAACATTTCAATGCTAAGTTAGCAGGGGAAAATGTCATAATTCATTTCTGTTATATCTACCTACAGAACTTCAAAGAACTCCTAGCAATTGGGTCTTGAGTCAGAAAGAAGACTGACATGGAGATACCAAGTGAAATTAACTTTGTTAACAGTACTTAACCTTTCTGTAAAATACTCAATTTTGTCAGACACTTTTCTTCGTGATGATAATTTGGAAAAAAATTAACATTCATCGTCTCATATTGCTTATGTTAACTGGAAAGAAATGATCTTAGTAACAGCCCTGCATTAGTCTCTCAAGCATTGTGCAAATGCTACTCCCTGGGGCTATAATAACCATGAAGCTGTAGTAGGTACAGGGAAATACCAATCTGCTTTGTTGAAGTGTGTATGGTGGGAGACAATTGCTTCTTACAAAGGCTCTACTGATTAATTGGCTTCAGAGAGTTATGTCTCCGTTATATTGACTTGAGTATTACTGCAGCAATGAAGAGCACTGGGCACAAAGGTGTAGGGAAGGAGCATAGCTTTCAGATTACGGTGACTCACGTAGCTCAATGCTTGCTGCATTTAAAAGATTTCTAGTGGAACATAAAAAATATGGGAGTTAATTTTTATAATATATTTTATTTATATACGAAGTATTTTCACTTCAACACGCAGTGTCAGCCCCATGTCCAGTGCTCAACAGCCACATGTGGCTAGTGGTTTTAATATTGGCCAGCAGAGCTCTAGGGACTCTGAAGCTAAGTGGGAATCAATGATCCAAATGGGAAGAAAGTGTTTTATTTGAATCTGCTTGGTGTGGCGCAAAGAGTCCTGAGACAAGTGTTCAGACAGCTCTGGTTTGCGATTTACTAGCGATGGGGACCATTCATGCAAACCTCACTGAGATTTAATTTCCTTACCCACAACATAAAAATAGTAGACTCTGTCTACCATAGTACTATATGTAGGTAGGCATATGAAAACATTTTAAAAAACAACTGCTAAAAGGTACTCTTTTGGGGACAAAATTTTTTTGAGGCCAAAGTAATTCTTTGGGGAATTTTGACCGAGGGCTCCCTGCTGGATCCTATACAGTTGTTTGGTTTGGGGCTACTTTTTGCCTCTGGTGCCTGGCTCAGTTCTTCCTTTAAACTTCTGCATAAATTCCAATTTCCCCTTTAACACAATTAGTTTTTTCATTTTTTTTAAAAATTGCTGTCTATGTGGTACAGGTGTTAGACTGAGTGCTTTATATACATTCGCTCACGTAATCCTACAGACAGCTCTACAGACAACTCTAACAGGTTTGGCTTCATTGTGTGGAGGAAGGTGATTTGCAGAGAGATGAAGTAACTTGCCAACATCCCACAGATAGTAAGCTGCCATTTGAGTCAGGCCATCTGAATCCAGAGCCCAGCTCCTTGGGTACCAGACTGTGCTGATGCCCATTTCTTTCGCTGATGTGTGCTCCTGAATGTATTGGATGTTTTGTTTTTTTTTAATATTCTGTGTATTATGATCTTTTGATATCTTAAAAGAAGTAATTGTTCTTGGACTGGGGAGAGCCTGCTCCTCCTGGGGCTGGCCAGTTCTCAGACAGCAAGGACTCAGCATGCCTTTGATGATGTAGGTTGACCCATCTAGAGCCTCCCCTCCTCTACCTGGCCCTTCACCCCAGAGGCAATATTCCTCTGTCTTCATCATCCCAGGGCCAGGAACTAGGCAACTAGAGGCCACCCCTGTGGCTTAGAGTCCACTGAAATCATTCAAACTAACCTGTCCTGTGCGATTTACCCTGCTTGCCTTGTCTTTCCTGAAGAAACACCAGTGAAGGTCTTGGCCTAAACATCCCCCTTGCTCCTGGCTTCTGCCACGTGCCCAGAACCTGGTGCTTCCCCTGTGGCTCTGTGTGGCATGCAGTGACCGCCCCCCGCCACCCGGAACTGTGAGTGTAACTTTGTTTTTCTGTGCCTCTTTTGTGTCCCATCTTGTGGCTATACTTGGCTGGCCATCATCTAAAAGAACCAGAACGATTAACCACAGTGGGCTGCACATGGCAGGATTAAACTGATGATAAACTTTTGAATGAAATTTTATAGTTTTCCAACTTGTAGGATAACTATAGGAGGGCAATGGAAAACCAAGAATGACTAAAATATAAAAATGACTGGAGATTTCCACAAGTTTAATGAAGACACCCCCCTCCCCCCAAATGGGGAAAAATGGAAAATACTGGGGCATTTGGGGACTGGTAAAGTTATAGTAGTCAAAGTTCAGTTTTTAGAACTGTGGTGAAATTGGGTTGGTTCTTGAAATGTCCATGGAAAAAAAACCTAATTTGGAAAAAGAATATGAGTGTGGATGACAGATATGAATTTAACATAGTGTAGGGAGGAAATGTACAGAGCTTCATACTCTTGTTTTGTGTAAATGGTGACTGTGAAATAAGGGACATGAACAAACTAGCAAGAATTTATCGAGCACATACTCCTTTGAGGGCATTATTGAGTATACAGGTAGGACAGAGATATCACAGGCACAGGCTTTCTTATTGGGGAGCTAAACCATACCATGTGGAAAATCACATAATGCAAAGAGGACTGCAAGGAGAAGTGGCATATGACTTGGCTGCAGGGGTCAAGCAGTACTTCCTACTGTGGTCAGGATGAGGTAAGAGCACTGAGCTGAGAGCACAAGGGTGAGACCTCCATCAAGAACTGGGGCAGACAAAGGCCAGGGAGATGGTGAAGGGTTTGTAGACTCGGCAAAGAAATGAGAAGGTAGTTCAGATACTGAAGAAGGTATGCAATTTTTTATATGTTAACTAGAGGCTTGGTGCACGAAATTTGTGCACAGGCGGAGGTGTCTCTCAGCCCAGCCTGCACCCTCTCCAATCTGTAGGCCTGGTCCCTCCCAACTGCTCTTCCCTGCAGGCTTGATCGTCTCCAACTGCCCTCCCTTGCAGGCCTGGTCCCTCCCAACTGCCCTCCCCTACTGGCCTGATCACCCACAACTGCCCTCCCTTGCAGGCCTGGTCCCTCCCAACTGCCCTCCCCTGCTGGCCATCTTGTGGCGGCCATCTTGTGTCCACATGGGGGCAGCCATCTTTGACCACATAGGGGCAGCCATCTTGTGTGTTGGAGTGATGGTCAATTTGCATATTACTCTTTTATTAGATTAGATAGGATAGAGGCCTGGTGCACGGGTGGGGGTGGGGGCCAGCTGGTTTGCCCTGAAGGGTGTCCCGGATCAGGGTGGGGGTTCCCTTGGGGCATGGGGCAGCCTGGGCGAGGGGCCTGTGGTGGTTTCAGGCTGGCTACGCCCCCCGGCGACCCAAGCGGAGTCCCTGGTATCTGGGATTTATTTATCTTCTATAATTAAAACTTTGTAGCCTTGAGTGGAGGCCTGGGCCCGCCAGGGTGTGCAGAAAGCTTGGATTTCTCCATTGCCAGGGAAACCCAAGCCTCCTGCTGGCTCAGTGGCCACAGCCATCTTGGTTGGATTAATTTGCATACTTGCTCCTGATTGGCTGGTGGGCATGGCTTGTGGGTGTAGCAGAGTGATGGTTAATTTGCATATTACTCTTTTATTAGATAGGATGGTTAAAACATAGTGGGGAGGTGGGAGGAGAGATAAGTAATCTGTATGTTCACTTAAACCTTCATAACCAAGGCGACTTTCAAATGCCTCCAAAATGCCAAAGAACAAGACCAATGACCAGACAGCAAGACTCATTGAGATAAAACTTGGATTTATCCTGATCTAAAAATTCCTCTGTAAGAAAGTGTGTTTTAGTTAGATTCAAGTGTAACCTCATTATAAGGAGGATGGAGCTGGATGACCAGGAAGAAGTTCAATATGCAGCTCAGGTTTTGAAAACACGCCCTCTGTAGGGTCCTAAGGGGAAATTTGGAGATCTTCTGGGTCATTCTGGGGCGTGAAGTCTCACTAGGCATGGAGCCTTACTAGTCTTCCAGCCCACATAGCTGTAGGGATCATACTGGCTGAGAGGATGTAATCTCCATTGCTGTCCTTGCCACCTCCAATCACTGTTTTCTGGTTTCTTCCCCATTGATATGTTAGTTTTAGTGCATACGCTTGTCACAAATTGAAGGCTCAGTAAAATATAAGAAATGATTGAGATTGCACATTGTAGACAGGCCAACTTTATTTCACAAGCCCCAGGGGATAATTTGCTTTTCATCTCCTCCCTCTCTCTTAAAATAGAGAACCTCCAACAAATGGTATAGAAAGGAAAACAGAGCAAACAGAAGAGGGAAACTTTGCAGTTTATTAACTCAGGCATGAAAATATAGAAAATAAGCAGGGCTCAACTTACTTGGAAAAATAAGTCTGAACCTATTTGCATTAAAACATGAAGTTGCACTAATCTAATGAGCTTTCAGGCAAATGAGGCATGAAACATTGCCAAAATATAAAGTCAGTAAAATATCCAAATTACTCTTTAATGTCATATGTTTTATCTTATTGAGAGCTGGTAAAGAATAGATTATCCCTAAATCTGCATTAGTAGGAAAATAAGTGAAATTATTTTACAAAGAATTTATTATTCTTATAAGTTAAAGGCAGATCAAAGGGAACTGAAATTTGAATAAAATATACATACGTACCTAATTCACAGAAAAGCATTCACAAAACAATGCATTTTTACTTAAGTCATTCATTCCCTAGGAATTCAAGATAATGCTGAAGGAGATAAAACAGGAGAATATAAGCAATTTTGAGGCTAGCATAAAATAACTAAGGACTACAATATATTTATAAGATTTATTTAGAACATAATAAAGATAACATCTTTACTCTAGAATTTATCCTAGAATTATTCCATTACATTCTAGATATGGTTGAATACAGCCTTTCCTGTGTTTGAATAAAGCTGAGTGGGATCAGAAAAAGCTTTGGTTTATGTTTTCAGTAGTGAAAACCAGAAGTGATTTATTCTAGAAACCCAGATTGTATTATAGTGCTGTCAAGTTATTAAAATATTGCCAAATTATATACAGTTTAGTGAAGGATGGCAGCTCATGAATTTTTTAAGTTCTTATTTATACAGTTCCTTGAATCTATTTATGTACCCATTTGTAATTATTTCTAATGATTAGTACTACTGGCTTTTATGTGACAAACCCCTTTTCAGAGGAAAATTAATCTTTCATTCCTCACATTGTCAAAGCCAACTTGTCATTTTAAGGCATATTAAGTGTCTTCTGGTGGATTTAATTTTGTATTTATTCTGCCTAGGTGAGGCAGGACTACCTTCACAATTTTTATCTTTAGAGCGATCGTCCAGTGTGTATTGACAGTTCATTTAGTTTCAAATGATTCTAAACGATCCGCCACACTTGGGTAGATGTGCTTATCTGTGAATAAGTAGGTTTCTTACGCGCACTTGTTTCTGTCACCTTGAGCTGATTTAAATGCCCTTGGAGCTCTAGAATCATATTACAGTGGGAGGACATCCGAAAAAGGAGCTGGCCCAGCAGGAAGCAGAGAATGTCGCCTTTCTCTGACACTTGACTCAGGCTGAATTTCTGGCCTGACAGGAATGAGAAGTTGCTCATTTGGCCTTCAGTCCGCTGCTTCAGTCCACCAGAAATCCCATCATTATCCATGATTCCCCTCACCGCCTCCTGTGCTAAAGCAGTCAGCAGAAATTTGATCTTTTGTATTCATGCTCTTGTCTTCACCCTTACTTATTTTTTAAAATATACTTTTATTAATTTCAGAGAGGAAGGGAGAGGGAGAGAGAGAGATAGAAACACCAATGATGAGAGAGAATCATTGATTGGCTGCTTCCTGTACACCCGCTACTGGGGATCGAGCCCACAACTCAGGCATGTGCCCTTGACCGGAATCAAACTCGGGATCCTTCAGCCCGTTGGCCAATGCTCTATCCACTGAGCCAAACCAGCTAGGGCTTCACCCTTATCTTGGGACCAAATTTGGGACCCTCATCCCCTCTGACTTGCCTTTGGTGGCTTTGCACCTTGCTCTCTCACTCTATCGAGCTGGTTGCCTCTTCCCTGTGTGAGATGTTTTGTTTCCTCCTGGCCCAGGAGGGAAGGTAACACTACTGAGGCTCATGCATTCCATCATGCATTCCGGCTCATGGGCTTAAAATGGTCTGGTAAAAATTGGAGACAACATTTTCAATTGATCACTAACCTTAAGTTACAGTACTATTAGCATACCCAAAATATACTTGAAAAAAACCCCACAAAAACCTGCCCAAATCTCTTTAAAATCTGCCTATGATTGCTCAGCCAGAGTGGCTCAGTTGATTGAGCATTGTTCTGTGCACCGAAAAGTTGCCCGTTCCATTTCCGGTCAGGGCACATACCTGGGTGTGGGCTAGATACTAGATTTGGGTGTGTTCAGGAGGCAGCCTTTTGATATTTCTCCTCACATTGATGTTTCTCTCTCTCTCTCTCTCTCTCTCTCTCTCTCTCTCTCTCTCTTATTCTTCTTTCTAAGCATGTCCTTAGGTGGGGATAAAAGAAAATCTGCCTATGAGTCTATGGTACATATACATTAATTTGCCATTAAATGTCTATGACAACAGAGTGGGTGAAACTCCCTAAAATCTTCAGTACCTGCCGGTATAGTATGCTTCCCTTGGTGGTTTTAAATGCTTCCTGGTGCTGAGGGAAAACTGCTTTGGGGTTTGTTAAATGGGGGAAGAACAAAGCAAATCTTTCCTTGTGCAAATACGTTTTGTTTGTTTAACTGTTAGACAAATTAAGCAGATTTATTTACTGATACTGTTCCTATGTGTTAATAAGCTCTGTGACTCTCCCAGAGGAAGACTTTATTACGCAGCGTTTCCTGAGCCAGCATGAGCACGCTGCTCTTCTCGGGACGCAGGCTGCGAAAGGCCTGGGGACAAGTTCATAATTCTGTCTACTGGGTGGTAAAACCCAAGCTCCACCCTCCTGAAATGTTGAATAGCTGCATTATAAACCCCAGATCAAATATCCATGAGAGTATAATCAATACCAGATACATTACTTATCAAGGCTTCCCTTGCTATAATTCAGACTTTTCTCTTCTGCTCATAAAAAGGCCTCTCACAAATTAATGATGCCATAAATCATTAGAGAAAAAGCATACTCTGCCTGCATTGTTATAATGGGGCATATTTTCCCAGTCTTTTAGGGAGAGGCAGAGACGGGGGGCCCTAATTAGACATTTTATCAGTTATGTCACTGTTCCTTGCCTTTGCAAATGTTGTTCCCTCAGTTTTTAATGTTATAAATAGTGGTTTCACATTGGCAAAGACTCAATGTAAAAAAACCTGGGGAATAAAGGGAGGCGGGGGTGGGGTGTGTGTGACTGGCTCACATAAATTGAGCGAGGCAGGGAAGGGCAGGGACACAGTGGAACCAGGCCCTGAATAGAGCAAAGGCTGAGCCAGCTGCCTCTGATCGCTTTTGTCTGTGTGTTGGCTGCATTCATTTTTCTGTACTTCGTTTCTTCCACGTGGCCTTGAATGTGGCTGCCAACATCTTTTTTTTTTTTTATAAATATATTTTATTGATTTTTTTACAGAGAGGAAGGGAGAGGGATAGAGAGCTAGAAACATCGATGAGAGAGAAACATCGACCAGCTGCCTCCTGCACACCCCCTACTGGGGATGTGCCCGCAACCAAGGTACATGCCCTTGACCGGAATCGAACCTGGGACCTTTCAGTCCGCAGACCGACGCTCTATCCACTGAGCCAAACCGGTTTCGGCTGCCAACATCTTATTGCCTGACATTTTTCTCGCTTCACCACGAGAGATCTATGGATTCTATTCATTTCCTTCTAATTTAGAGGATGACTGGCACATCTTGGAACACTTGCCACCTGGACAATCATTATGATCTCCAAAGCAGGGCCGTTTAAGAAGAAGGCAGCTCCCTGTTGGAGCATCCCATGCCAGCCCAGGGGAGGGTGCAGTTCCCATGAGATGCAAGGGAGGTGAACAGTTTCTTGAACAATAAAGGTCTTCCTCCAATGCGTCCCTCCTTTATTGACTAACTCCCTCTCATTCCCAGGTGTCAGGCCTCACCACAGGGGCCCTCGAAGCCCTCTGGACTCTCTTCCCCCTGCAGTCCATGCACTCTGAGGGCTGGGAGGGTTCAGTGCCTGAAGGCAGAGGAAAGCAGAGCAGAGCCAACTATTTACTTCACTCACATACTTAAGGTCAGTTATGTTTGGGAGCCTCCTCTATGGGATTGGTGTGTGCAAAACAGGAACATCTGTCCTTTAACTTGGCTACTTGCAAGGGAATCTGTTTATCAGGGTGATTTGTGTCTGCTGGAGTAATTTCTTAAATCTCTTGCAGTCGAGTGATTCTGATAATTGTCCTTGTTCCTGATGTCCCCGCACTTGTGACATTTAAGATCAGTTCCCAATTAGTCTCTTCTGTCCCTTATCTTCTGGAGGCATGAGAATGGGGGAGGAGAGATGAAACTTTGTGTCTATCCTTCTGTCTGAACAGGGCCAACTGTGGATCTTCTATAACTTTAGTGAAACTCCAAACCTGATTCTACTACCACTAAAACTTGGTTCGCCTTCCTTGCTATCTGTGGGTGGACTAGACTTATATAACAGATTAACAAGTTATAAATTTCATTTGCTAATGTTTCATTTGATGAATTCATACACAAATAATACATTTAAACCTTTTATTTCTACTAATGCCTATAGCATGATATATCAGTGACTATTTCATACAATTTCAGAGTGTTAGAGCTTTGTTGAAATTTAGACATCACCTGAATTGGTAGTGTGTTTCTTTTTTTTTTTAAATTCTCACCTGAGGATGTTTTTATTGATTTGGGAGAGAGAGAGGAAGTGTGTGTGTGTGTGTGTGTGTGTGTGTGTGTGTGTGTGTGTGTGTATGGAGAGAGAGAGAGAGAGAGAGAGAGAGAGAGAGAGAGAGAGAGAGATGAGAGAGAGATATGAGAGGGAAACATTGATCAGTTGTCTCCTGTATCCACTCTAACCAGGGATTGAACCTGAACCTTTTGGTGTACAGAATGACACTCCTACCCAGCCAGGGCAATACTGTGTTTCCTAAAGATGAGAAAATGGATGCCCAGGCTGGTGATACACAGAGTTAGTTGAGGAACTAGGCATCTTAGCTCTCTCCAGGCCAGGTACTTTCTAGTTTATATTGATGCTTTTTACACCTTAAATCAAGTGGGTAATTAGAAAACTTATGTCTCACTACTTTATTTAGATTAATCAGTGAAGACCAGTGAGTTCCAAACATAGGGTAGTACTTGTAGATGTAGTGCTAAAAGAAGAGCTAGCCTCAGGGTTTTATCTCTTGAAACTACAGAGTGTTAAGTCCCTCTTTCCTTTCCTCCCTCCCTCTCTTCCCTTGCTCCCAGTCTTCTTTAGTGTAATGATCGTTTTAGGTGGTCAACAAACATCTTGGTTGCCTGAAATTAAACATACTTCCCCAAGAACTTACTTTTGTTTTCATAGAGAATATATATATATATATATATATATATATATATATATATATATATATATATATTTACTTTAAGAAGAACAAATAAATTCACATAGCAAGATTTGTCAAAAATGGATGAAAATCACAGAAGCTTGACATGGAAACTTCTCTCATTCGTGTCAAAGCTGTAATGGATTTTTGAAAGATAAAACTTACATTTGCTTACATTTTTGTAGAAAATTTTATTTATTTCTTTTCATATTTTTATTAATTTCAGAGAGGAAGGGAAAGGGAGAGAGAGAAAGAAACATCAATGATGAGAGAGAATCATTGATCAGCTGCCACGTACTTGCCCCCTGGGCATATACCCTGATTGAGCCTGCCACCTGGGGAATGAGCCTGCCACCTGGGCATATACCCTGATCGGGAATTGAACTGTCACCTCCTGGTTCACAGATCAGTGCTCAACCTCTGAGCCACACCAGTTGGGTTGTAGAAATTTTTATAGATTGTAAAGCACTTTCATAGATATAAAATCTTATTTTATTTGGGTTGCCAGATTTGGGGGAAAATAGAATATCCAGTTACATTTGAATTCTAGACACATAACAAACATTTTTTTAGTGTAAATATATTCCAAATATTGCATGAGACATACTAAAATTTATTTCTAGATGCCCTGTATTTTATTTGGCAACTCTATATTCGATCCTCTGATAATTCTGTTTAGTTGGTAGTACAATGTCTCTATTATACAGATGAGAACCTTAAATCTGGATGGCCTATTATGTGTCAGATCCTGAGCTATTCTTGAGCACGACTTGATGCATAAGTCATAGATCCTGGCTTTAAAGATACTACAGTCAAGTAAGTCATCAGGAAAACTCATCAGTGTGATGTATGTAATAATAAAAAAATGAATAGGGTAATGTGGAGTCCTATAAAAAGGGTATCCAATCCAATTTTGGCAAATTGGAACATTTCCTAAGAAGATGACATTGTAGTTGAATCTTGAATGTGGAGTAAGAATTAGGTCCAGATGAGGTTTGGTAAGGAAGAAGAAAAGGGGAGAACAGTTATTCTGGTATCATTTAAGAAACTGCATGTTGTTCAGGTGCAGCTTGACTGTCTGGAGGATATACTTTGAGTTGGGGAGTGATGGGTGAGGTTAGAGAGACGAGCAAGAGTCAGCTCATGAACTGATGTGCATAATGCAATTTGTTTGTATTTTTGGGGGGCAGCAGTTGCTCTTCAAGGTGAGATGAAATGATACAATTTGTTTTAGAATGATGACCATGTGCAGGTAGGAGAATGAATGGGAAGGGACAAGACTTAAGGAAAATCATTCATTTATTCAGCAAAATTTGAGTGCTAACTCTGCAATAATTTAGGTGACAAATGAAGGTGTTGAGCACTAACATAATGGTCATCCAGATGGGGGGGACGTAGATTTTTGGGGCGATATTAAGAAGACAAATCAACAGAAGTTGATTATTAATGGCTTAGTGTTTGAGGGAGAGAAATAAGTGAAGCCTCTGGAAGCTGGATGGATGAGTGCCATTATTTGTTGATGTAGGAAACAATGTTTTGCGGGAGAAGAAAAATACTTTTCCGTTTTGGATGTATTCAGTTTGATGTGCCTGTAGGGCTTCCTGGGAGAGATTAAGAGGGCAGTTTACGTAAACATCAACCCTAGAAGATAGATACGGGCCAAAGGTTCTTCATGACTTATAAATCATGAGCTTATGAGAGCTGCTTGTTGAAATTGTAGGCGAGAATGAGATCACCCAGGGAGTATTTGGTGTCAAAAGAGTGGTTGCCAGAGAGAATCTCCAGGGAAAATCAACATTTATGAAGCAAAATGAGCAGAGGCAGCCAACAATGCAACAGCAACTGCAAAGGAAACTAAACGAGAAAGTCCTGAGACCAACAGAGAAAAACCAAGGAAGAAGTTTCTTTCAAAGATCTAGAGGTCCAACTTGTCAAAAATTGAGGACAGATATAGTGAGATGAGAACTGAAAAAAAAAAAAAAAGTGTTCTATCTGCAGCCATTCAGCACAGCTTGTTGATGATCTTTTTAAAAAATTTAAATTCTTTATTGTTGAAAGTATTACATATGTTTCCTTTTCCCCCCATTGACCTCTCCCTGCCTGCTCCTGCCCCCCAGCACATGCCCTCACACCCCTACTGTCTGTGTCCATTGGTTATGCTTATGTGCATGCATACAAGTCCTTTAGTTGATCTCTTAACCTCCCCTCTCACCCTCCCCTGCCTTCCCTCTGGGGTTATGATGGTCTCTTTCATGCTTCTATATTTCTGGATCTATTTTTGTTCATCAATTTATGTTGTTCATTATATTCCATAAATGAATGAAATCATGTGATATTTATCTTTCTCTGACTGGCTTATTTCACTTAGCGTAATGCTCTCCAGGTCCATCCATGCTGTTGCAAATGGTAAGAGTTCTTTCTTTTTTACTGCAGCGAAGTATTCCATTGTGTAGATGTGCCACAGTTTTTTAATCCACTCATCTGCTGATGGGCACTTAGGCTGTTTCCAAATTTTAGCTATTATAAATTGTGCTGCTGTGAACATAGGAGTACATATATTCTTTCTGATTATTGTTTCTGATTTCTTGGGATATATTCCTAGAAGTGGGATTACTGGGTCAAATGGGAGTTCCATTTTTAATTTTTTGAGGAAACTCCATACTGTTTTCCACAGTGGTTGCACCAGTCTGCATTCCTACCAGCAGTGCGCGAGGGTTCTTTTTTCTCCACATCCTCGCCAGCACTTGTCATTTGATTTGTTGATGATAGCCATTCTTGATGATCTTGATTTAATAATGATTGGCTAAGAATATGAGGTGAACTGTATCACAGGAGGGACCTATTTGTAAATAGAGTTTATGAGGAGTTCAGGAAGATCAGAATAGGCCACAAAACTTGCCTAACTCTGTTCCTTGGAGGATTAAATAGTGAGAAACTTACTTAGAAAAAATTCTGGTAACATTACATATTATGTTGGCATATTTAACATTATGAGAAGGTCTAAAACAATGAAATCTGTCTAATTTTGCTTATCTTAGTGTTTCCCATATATATTATTTTATTTCATGTAATAACAATTAATGTCATGGAACAGTTTAGAAAATTTCTGGCTAGCAGAAATGAGGCAACAGATGCAAAAAGTGAACAAGATTGTTTTAAAAAATAGAGGACATACTGACACAACCTTTTAGCTATAATTGTTTGACAGGGGTACATTTTGACAAATTATACAAATTAACCAATTATACAAATTAGTCTGCTAAAAAATAAAGAATCTCCCCAAAAGAAGAGTGAGGAAAAGGCAAGGAGATTATGGGGTCTGAATCTTGACCTCACAATCATATGTATATTTAAAATAAAACCTGGCAAAGAAAAGGTCAAAATCACCTAGACTACAAGGGCATCTTTTTAAGTCTCCACATAGAGATCAACACCATCTACACTAATAAAAGAGAAACATGCAAATTGACCGTACCTCTGTGACGCCCACCAGCCAATCAGGAGTGAGTATGCAAATTAACCCAACAAAGATGGTGGGTTAATTTGCATACACAGGTGCGGAGAGAAGACTGAAGGCTCCAGCCAGAGCAAAGACTGAAGACTGAAGACAACTGGAGACTGAAGACTGAAGAGGCCTGGCTTCTCCGCTGTGGCCGAAGTGAAGGCCTGGGGTCCTGGGTACCAGAGGAAAACCAGTGCTGGCAGCCAGGAGAAGGCAGGCCTATTGCACAAATCTTAGTGCAATGGGCCTCTAGTCATATATAATTTTTGGGGGATCCATTTTAAAGAATGACTTTTAGCTTATTTTATTAATTCATTGTTATTAGGCACTTAGGGATTAAATTGTTCATTATTGTAAATAGTATGACCTCCAAATCTTTTTACATAACTTACCCTGAAACATATATATTCAAATGCACACATACATACACTAACAATCCTTTCACCCGATTCTCTTTTCTCCCTTGTTGTAGGTTTTGGAAGCAGGAGTGCTGGGTCAAGGGGAATATATACTTAAAATTTAAAATCATACATAATGCCAAATGGCTTTTCTGAAAGGCTATACCAATCTAAATATCTAATAGCAGTGGATGTTATTAAGTGTTTTAATATTTGGCAATATAGAGTCAAATTTGTTTAATTTTTATTTCATTTATTAATAATGAATTTAAACATCTCTTCACATGTCATTGGACTATATTTTTTCATTTACTTCTTTTGGAATTACTTTTACATATTCCTTTACTATTTTTTATTGCTACATTTGTCTTTCTCTTATTGATTTTTAAAGCTCTTATATTAAAAATATTAATCCTTTGTTCATTATATATATTCCAAATATTTTTACGAGTTTTCCATTTTCTTGTAACTTTGTTAGTGATTATGTTCACTGTGGCAGCCAAATCTAGCCATTTTCCCTTTATGATTTTTGGGTTAGATATTTTAAATTTTAAACATATATATAGAAAGAGGGGGAGAGAGAGAGAGAGAGAGGAAAAGAGGGAAAGACAGAGAGAAACATCAATGTGAGAGAAGCACATCGAATGGTTGTCTCCAGCACATGCCCCAACCAGGGAGGGCCCAGGCCAGGGAGGAGCCTGCAACCAAAGTACATGCACTTGTCCAGAATCGAACCCAGGACCCTTTGGTCTGCAGGCCAGTGCTCTATCCACTGAACAAAACTGGCTAGGGGTTTAACAATATTTTGACATGCCAACTTTATAATTAGAGAAATAGTTACCTAAATTTCCTTCTAGTATTTTTGCTCATGATTTTGAGCATCAATTATTGTGCAGAACAGACACTGTCAGCCCATCCTTCAGCTTCACCCAACTGGCCCACCTTCATCAGGTGAGGCAGCGTTGGCATAAAGTTCGGAGGCATTAGTTTGACTTAACACATCATTAAAACAACAAAAAACACCCCGGTTATTTTCACATCTTTTGGTTATCATTTTGGTTCAGCCAAGTCAAAATATCCATATTTAAAAAAATAGGTCATGTCAACTGCCAAGTATGCAGGATAGATGGGGGAATAACATTTTCCTAAAGGAATTTTTATGCTTTTTATTACCAAGTTTATGAAGCAATAAATGTTATCTTTTTTTTTCTTCCCTACATTTGAACCTCTCAAATGACTTTCAGGTTTCTTGAAGGCTAACAACAGTAAAATTTTTATTGCTGTGCTGGAGAAGACCAGAAATATACATTCTGTTTGCCAGAAAACCTCTGCTGAATTAGCCCATAAGTGCGATGACAATAGTGGACATCCGTTGTGTTGGCTTCCTCACCATTTTTTCTCCGTCAGTACCAGCACACAGGTGTCCTTTTGAAACATCCTTTCCTCAACTCCTTGTAGTCCTAAGGGAGCTCTATGTCATGAGGTGCCCTCTTTTCTGCCTCAGGGGTGGGTTGTGACCAGAATGGCCAAGCACTTGTTCCTCCCCCTTGGTCTTTGTGATTTTTTTTTTTTTTCAATAATAGTTATGTGCTAAAAACTCAAAACTAGGTTGAGTTTTGCCTAAGATTTGATGTCAGCCCTTGGGTTGGGGCTGAGGAAGGGGAGGAAAGGTACTATTTTCTTTTGGATGATGAACTGTATTGAAAATACAAGTTGGAACTTATTTGAAGTCAGGTTCTTTGCTTTTGTAAAAGAAATTTGAGGTCAACATACAAAGATGCAGAGATGAGGTTGAAGACCTGAATCTAGGTAAGCCTGAAATCAGTACTAAACCCTCAACTTTTAGATACTTATCTAATAAACTAGATGCCTGGTGCATGGATTCGTTCACCCGTGGGGTCCCTCAGCCTGGCCTGCACCCTCTCGCAATCTGAGGCCCCTTGGGGGATGTCAGACTGCTGGTTTCGGCCCGATCCCCTGCAGTCTGACATGCCCTGAGGGATGTAGCAGTGAACGAAGCAGCAGGTGGCCGGGGAGGAGCCCAAGCCGGGTCCAGGCGCTGCTCCCGCTCATCCTGGCCCCACTGTGCCTGCTGTGGAGGCGGGAGAGGCTCACGCAGCCACAGCTGAGCTCACCAGCTGTGAGCCCGGCTTCTGCCTGAGTGGCGCTCCCACTTTGGAAATGCACTGACCACTGGGGGGCAGCTCCTGTGTTGAGCATCATAGTGACCGGTCATTCAGTTGTTCAGCTGCTTAGGCTTATATATATACTAGAGGCCCAGTGCATGAAGATTCATGCACTCGGGGGCATCCCTCAGCCCAACCACCCTCTCACAATCCGGGACCCCTCGGGTAGGGTCCCTAGGCCTGGCCTGAGATCAGGGCCTATCGGGTCTTTCCTTCCCAGGTCTGCAGGAAGCTGGCCCCACCCCCGCCGCTGCCACTGCTTGCCATCTGTGCAGCACTGCCTCCCCTCCCCTGCCACTGGTGGCCTCCCTCTGCAGGCACTCCCTCTGGGGTGCAATGGCTTGGCTAGCCTGGGCCTCCCTCTTTCTTTGCTGGGGGGTGGGGCCAGCCATGCAAGGGGCTGTCTGCCTACTTGATTGCCCCTAAGCACTAGCCTACCTGCCTGATCACCCCTAACCACTGGTCTGCCTACCTGATCACCCCTATCCACTCTGCCTGCCTGCCTGATTGCCCCTAACAGCTTGCTTAGGGGCGGGGCCAGCCCAGTGAGGGTCTGTCTGCCTACCTGATCGCCCCTACCGCTGGTCTGCCTACCTGATCTCCCCTAACCACTTGCCTGCCTATCTGATCACCCCTAACCACTGCTCTGCCTACCTGATCACCCCTAACCCCTCTGCCTGCCTGATTGCCCCTAACCGCTTGCTTGGGGGCGGGGCCAGCACTGACTTCCAGTTGGTCAGCCTCTGGTTGTCGCAGGAGCTGACTGCCAGTTGCCTGCCATCCGCTGCAGGCTCTCCGCTTTTGCCCAAGGCCAGAAAAGCCTCCTGTGGACCTTGGGCTTGGCCGCACCCCAGTGTCCAGGCAATGGATCGCAGGACCCTACTGCCAGTTGCCTGCCATCCCTCACAGGGTGCCCAAGGCCGGAAAAGCCTCCGCAGGACCCCAGCATCCCAGTGACGGATCGTAGGAGCCTACCGCCAGTTGCCTGCCATCCGTCGCACCCCAGTGTCGCCAATCGGTCACCCCGGCCACCCCGAGTCCTGCCCCCTGCGCCTCTGCTGGCCCAATCATGGGTGTAGCGGAGTGATGGTAATTTACATATTACCCTTTTATTATGTAGGATAGATTAGTTCCTCCTCTTTTTTTTTTTTTTAAAAGCAAGGTTGAATTGTTACTGATTTTTTTGTCACTTGCAATTAAAATATTGTTGACTAATACCTCAATAATGTCACAACCTTTCAGATACTTGAGATTATTACTGTTGAGTAGACACTGATGGCCTGATTTTATATTTTGATTTTAATCTAGAAACAAGTATAGAATGAGAAAGAACACAGCTTTGAAGCAATGAGAGGGTACTCTGGTTTACAAGTAAAAGGGCCTGAGAATTATTTTTGGGTTAGCTACTGACTAGTTGCATAACTCTCTTCTGAAAATATCAACATTATTAAAGAATGATATTGGAGTGATGCTACGAAAACGTTGACAAGTCACTAAACAGTGCTCTCTGACAGTTTCCTCAAATGAACAGTAGCTATGTGTGATACACACTATAATGCACAGGTGTTGCGATAGGGGTTGATTAACTTATTTCAGTCCCTTGGAATTCCCTAGAGAATGTGGCCATGGACTAAATGGTGTCATTGCCCTGAGTTTATGTGGTGTTTTGAGAGGTGGACTTGTAGTGCAGACTTACTATGACTGACGGAAGATTGAAGCACATTGTCTAGGGCACAGATACCAGAGATGTTGCTCTTCATTACATTGTTGGTTTTTGAATATCAGATATTTTGTAATATTCAAACACTAGACTTTTGAAATCTAAGTAGGATGTGTGTGAAGTGTGGTTTTCCCAAGGAAAATTATTTTAATCTTGTTGTCTTTCTACCTGACCCATTTTACACTTTAAGGCATGTAAAGTTTATATAATTGAACAGCTTGGATGGCAAGCCCATCTATCCCCTGCCTCTCTCCCTCCCTCCCTCCCTCCCTCCCTCCCTCCCTTCCTCCCTCCCTTCCTTCCTCCCTCCCTCCCTCCTTCTCTCTCTCCCTCCCTCCCTCCCTCCCTCCCTTCCTTCCTTTCTTCCTTCATTCCTTCCTTCCTTATTTTTAAGAAGGCCATAACCGTTTGGCTGTGGTACTGCTTTTATAGCTATTTTCAGCCAAAATGGGTGTTTTATTCTGGTTTTCATTATTGCTTTATTGTCCTCATAAACCCATTTCCTCTTCTCATAAGTTATCTATTATCATAGAACACCACTTTGAAAATGTAGGCCAGTAGAGAAGAGAAAGCAAAGATGAGTTTATGACATTTGCTTTGTCTTTTCCTAAGTCTTTTAAATAATTGAATGATTTTAGTAACATTTCTCAGAAACTTCAGGTTCAACTTGGCAATGATGTGAGAAACAGAACTGAAAGGGGAGAGGGGAAATGATGAGGTAAGCAAGGGTTTAAGACAAAAAATATCATATGGGTGTGGTATTATTTTAAAAAATCTTTATTGGGGTATAACATTAAAGATATTTAAATGAAATGATTTATTAATTTTCACTTACAGTATATACCCATGTAACCAGATAACTGATAGAATATTTGTAGCACTTCACAAGTCTCCCTCCTTTCTCTTCCAAGTCAATACCCCTCTAATGATAACCATTATTCTGATTTTGTCACTGTGGAATTGTGTTTGCTCTCCTTCAACATTTATAAATGGAATCATATAGCATAAACTATTTTTTGTTTGTCTACCTACACCCAATATTTTATCTGTGAGATTCATCATTGTTGTTGAGTGTAGCTATATTTTTTCTTTATAAGAATATACTGTAATTTGCTTCTGTTGTAAGAAAATACCACAATTAGGCAAATCTATAGAGAAAGAAAGTAGATTAATGATTGCTTAGAACTGAGGGCGAAAACAGGGATTAATTGTAAAAAGGACATGAGGACCTTATTGGGGTAATGAGAATGTTCTAAAACTAGACTACGATGATTAGTTACACAACCTTAGACATTTACTAAAAATCATTGAATTGCAAATTTTAAGTTGAATAAATGTTTTGGTATGTTAATTTTATCTCACTAATAGTATTTAAAAATACCACAATTTGTTCATCCATTCTATTGTTAATGGACACATGGATTGGTTGCAGTTTTTTATTCTTTAAAAAATAAATCCAGGATGATCCTACTTACCACCCATACTGAAAAATAATGGCACCATACCATTTGCTTTAGATATCTTCTTTTCTTTTAAAGAAATTAAACTTCATGGACACAATTTAAATTTTTGTTTAATCTTCCACAACTTTATTACCTTTTCTTCCTTTCCAGAAACTTCCACCATCATGAAATTGGTATACTAGTATATTCTTGTTTATGATTTATTTGTACTTACGGAATATACACATACATTCATAATCAGTATACATTGTGGTTATATAATGAAATGTAAGCTTTGTTCATTCATATCTGGCAGAGAGTAGGTATTCATTAAATAGTGAATACATATATTTAAAATAACATTTAGTTTTTAGACTGCAAGAGGAACGTATACTCAATGCAAAAAACTTGGTAAACAGAAAAACAAGAAGGGAAACAAAATTATATCTTCTAATATTAGCATTTGAATACAAATTTAATAATATTTTGTTATATATTATAGGTCATATATACTTGTATGTATATGTATTTAAATTTTTAAATTGATTTTTAGATAGAGAGGATGGGAGAGGGAGAGAGAGAAACATCCATGTGAGTGCAAAGCATTGGTTGACAGCCTCCTGCACACCATGACTGGGAATCGAACCGGCAACCTTTCAGGTGCACGGAATGATGCCCAACTGAGCCACACTGGCCAGGGATGTATATATATTTTTAAATGAATGGTATATTTAATATTTTTATTGTCTATTTAAAAAAGTAATAATAATATCTAATTTAATATTTATCTTTTATTTCCTTTATGTCAGGAAGTCTACTAAATGTTTTATATACATTATATCATTAAAGTATATTGTGAGTACATTTATGTACAACATGATTTGTGGTGATAGCCTGGTATTCCTTTGTATGGATTTATCACAATTTACTTTAATAACCCTCCATTCTTGAACTTTAATTTGTTTCCCAATTTTCACACTTTTAAGTAACAAATCAAATAAATTTCATATATATGTAAATTTATTAAAAGTAATTTCCTATGTAAATGGGATATGAGATATATATGTATAATTTTTTATATATTACATATAACTGATTATTTTCTTAGGATAAAGCCCTATAACTTGAACCATAGAGCCAATGAATAAATACATTTAGAGTTTTGTGATTTGTTTTTCCAAAATAAACTTCAGAAAACTGGTACCCTTTTAGACTCTCACCAGTAGTATTGGACACAGCTTAAGACAAATAAGTAAGTTTTGTCTTAATAAAGGAAATGACATGTTCATAAAATAGCTGTCCTGGAGATATTCAAGCAGATGCTGAATAATAATCTGTCGGGGAAGTGGGGAAAGAGACTCATATTGGGTGGCAGGTTGTTTACCAGATGTACTGGCTAATAATGCGGATTTTGTAATAAAAGAAAACACGATAATTTCAAGAGAAACATCAAAAGTGCTTTATTCAAAGTAATGTCCATTGCTAGCTACACATTTCCCCCATCTTCAGGTAATTTGTGAATACCATCCCAATTGAACTTTTCTTGTTTTGAGGCAAACCATTCAGAGACCCAATTTTCCACTTCTTTGTATGTTTTGAAGTGCTGCTCAGAAAGTGCGTGTGCCATCGATTGGAACAAGTGCTAATCTGAAGGAGCAAGGTCTGGTGAATACAGCGGGTGGGTTAATAATTCCCAGGCAAGATCTTCTAACGTGTCTTTAACTGGTTTTAAAGTGTGTGATGGTGCATTATCATGAAGCAAAATGACTTTGCCATGTCTTCTGGCACATTCTGGTCATTTCACGATCAAAGTGCAGTTCAAATTGATTACTTGTTGTTGGTAGCAATCAGTATTAACAGTTTCACCTGGTTTTAGAAGTTCATAATACACCACATCTTCCTGATCCCACCAAACGCAGAGCTTTGTCTTCTTTCCAAAGCGATTTGGCCTTGGCCTTACAGTCCATGTTGATGGTTGACCTGGATCAACCCATGATTTTGTGCATTTGGGATTCTCAAAATAAATCCACTTTTTATTGCCAGTCACACAATTTGATACAAAAAAGACTTTCTTTCGTGCAGTTGAAGCAACATTTTACTGATGACTTTTTGGTTTTCCATTTATCTTTCGTTCAGTTGATGTGGCACCCATTTTCCTTCCTTTAAAATCTTTCCCATTGCTTGTAAACAATTGGAGATTGTTTGCTGAGCAACAGTTAATCTTTCTTCAAGCTGTTTTTGAGTTTGGCACGCATCTTCATCCAATAATGCTTGTAATTGTTGGTCTTCAAACTTTTTTTGGTTGACCTGGACGTTCTTTGTCTTTCACATCGAAATCATCACTTTTAAAGTGTTTAAACCAGCATTCACAAGTATCTTGAGCTGGAGCATGTTCACCATAAGCTTCCTGAAGTATTCAGCAGCACTTTTACTTCAAAATAAAGTAATGAATTAAAACTTCCCGCAAATACTCTTTTTTTGGCAAAAAATTTGACATTTTTAAGTGTAAAAATGTCTATGATGTTAACACTTTAACACTTTCAGAAAATTTGACATATGAAGTTTTGAAGCTTGTTGTCAATACAACAAAATAGCATACATATCAAATCGCATATATGTCAACATATGTGTAACTCCATCTATTGAAAAAAAACTGCATTAATAACCGGTACACCTGGTAGATAAATTTGATTACCTTTTCAACTCTTAAATTTATAAAGATACCATTTCCTGTTCTTCATTCCTCACTTCTTAATTCTCTCAAAACAACATATTAATAAAGACTTGTTAATCTTAATGCCAAAATTACTTTCCAGTTTCTATTTACAATTCACATTAGGTCTAATATTTGTATTTCTAAATAAATAAAATGACATCTCTTCATTCTTTTCTGGGTGACTAAATTATTTCTGAAAAGGGTATCAACACTGTAGCCATAAGAATGGGCCCATGAAGGGATTCTTTTTAACATTGTATTTTACCACCTTGATAAAACTACTCTTAATTTTTTATGTGTGCTGGAAAATGGAATGAATGGAGTTAATATTTGATCCCTGTGAGATTAGAATCTCCATGAGAAAGTTTTCTCAAACATTCATAATGAGAAATCAAATGATAATAAAAACTAGGAAAAAAACATATTTAAATGGACATAGTAAGTATATTTTCACTGTGCTTTTACACTGGAGTCTTCCAAGTCTAGCATGGTAACTTATATTTTAGGTGAATGTAAGAAAAAGGGCTTAATCAAAAGATTGACTATTTCATAATTAAATTGCCACTGAGCACAGTGGCAGTGGGGGTCATTTTGTGAGAATTATCGACATGAATATTGTGCTGCAATATCATGCATGTATAAAAAGTGCAGCAACATAAGTTCTTTGTCTTTTAACACTGTACAATCAATATTCTATTACCGCAATGCTGGTTTTGCTGCAATGTAGCTAAATTAGTGTGTCAGGTGTAGAAATGCTTAAACCAGATATTCAAGTAGCAAGGATGATACAAGAATATTAATTATTTTCTCACCAATTATGCATTTATCTTTTGTTCCCAGCATTTTTAGAAATGCTTCTCAATTTAAAAGTAATTTATTTATAAATATTTAAAGGAATGTGTTTATTTTATAAATATATAAAGGAATGTGTTAATTTATAGTATTGTAAATGAAATTGTGTGACAAAAATCAGATTTTAGTAACAATAATGATGGCGTTTATACAGAGCATTATAACTAATATCTAGTGGGTGTTAATTCACAACTTAGTATAAATGTAAACCCTTAAATGTATGGAAATGCAGAATATTTAAAAATATGCAAATGAAAGGTTATTGAAATATTAACAACTAGAGGCCCGGTGCACGAAATTCGTGCACGGGGGTCCCTCAGCCCAACCTGCACCCTCTACAATCCAGGAGCTCTCAGGGGATGTCCTACTGATGGCTTAGGCCCACTCCCCGTGGTTCTCTGCTCTCTACGGACCTGGAGGTTTCGCTGCAGCCATGGAGATGAAGCCCCCATGCCCTGCTCTTCGCTCTCTGCCTGCCTCTGCCATGTGCCATGCGAAGGAAGCCCCAATGCCCTGCAGTGTGCTCTGTCTGCCAGGTCTGGGGGCTTTGAGGACACCGACACACTAAGGAAGCCCCCATGCCTTGTTGTCCAGGCTCTGTTTGCAGGGCCTGGGGCTTCTCCGCTGCCGCGGAAGCCGCCATGCCCTGCTGTCCCGGCCCGGCTCTGTTTGCAGGCCTGGGGCTTCCTCGCTGCCGTGGAAGCCGCCATGCCCTGCTGTCCTGGCTCTGTTTGCAGGGCCTGGGGCTTCCCCACTGCCACCGAAGCCTCCATGCCCTGCTGTCCTGGCTCTGACTGCCATGTCTGGGGGCGGATCCTGCCGACAGGCTGGACACTCCAGCAGTAGAGCTGAGCAGACTGGTTGCCACCATCTTGTGGCTATGGGGGCCGCCATTTTTGTTGTGGAGTGATGGTTAATTTGCATATTACTCTATTATTAGATAGGATGTTACATAGCCTACAGTATTTAAAGTATTGGTTATCTATATGATCTTTTAACTGTAGAAAGAGAAAAGATATATAAAGTAATAATATGAAACATGTCACTTTCAAAACATTTTAGAAACTAATGGAAACACTTTGAACTTATCCTATGCAGCGTTATAACATTTTAACATTTTTATTAAAATAGAAACCAAATTACTAATGGTATATGCCATATTTTGTTGAGATATTTTTATATTCATTTTTAGTTATTAGCAGGAATTAGTAAATTTAAATATATACTTCTGGAAGTTTTTATAGTATTTTTAAACATGTATTGAAATTTTGCTCAAGTTTAGCAGGATTTAAAATTTTTATATTATTTCCTTATTGTAGGATAACCTTAGAAATTAAGATGTGTGTGTGTGTCTTTCTGAGGTGGGTTGATAACAACAAATCTCTATTATAAAAACCCCTTGGTTTTAATAGCCATCACAGTGGAATGACCAAAGACTGGTCACCAGGAGGCTGCGTGGGTGGGTGGGCAGGGTTGCACGTGTGGGTGGGCGGGGCTGCACGATTTTGTGCGCTGGGCTTTTAGTATGATATAGATGCCCAATTTTATGTTTTTTTTTCTTTTCATTATCACATAATGGCTTTAATTAGGCTGAAGAATGGCAAATTGGATTTTAAAACACTCAAGAGATACATTATTAAAAGAATTTTGTCTTGAATTGGATAAAATATGTTTTATGCATAGGACAACTATTTGAATTTTATCCATACAATGTGGGCTGCACACACACACACACACACACACACACACACTCACACACACATGCGCACAAACACACAGGCATGCAAATTTGTCTTGATGGCTGTGCAGTTCTATTAGGACAATAGTGGGTGGTTCCATGGAAAAGTGGCTTGATGATTTTAAGGATCTGTTTTTTTTTTTTATTTCAAGGTAGATTCCCTAACAGTTTTTCTTCTTTTTATTTTTGTGGTTGCAAAGAATAGAGATTTAAGTTGTCCCCACTAATGACAGTTCGAGTTCAGTGGGCACAGATGGTAGGGAAAATCCAACAAACCGGCCTTAGGACGCACGGGCAGGTCGGGCCCGGGAGGAGCCCTGGGGGCTTCAGCTACATGTCAATAAAATTTGCTCGAGTCTATGCCTTTCACCGGACTCAGCCGCTCTCCAAATGCCTGCTTTTCTCTTTTACCACTTGATTTCCTAGCCCCATATTCTATTATTTTCTCTCCCTCCATTTCAGTATCTTCAGTATCTTATCCATGGAAGGTGTGCAGAGGTAAATGTAGAGGTGACTGAGAGGGCTGGTGGACCAAAGGAAGACACACAATTGGGACAAAGAGGGGTGATAACTGGATAACTAGAGAGGAAGTGACTCAGGTACCATGACTTGGCAAGACTGAGCAAAAATAAGGGCGTGTGAGTGACACAAAGTTTAATTATAAGGTTGCAAAGAAATTAGCATGTTATGCACACCTGAGTTTTCTGACTACAATTCAAAGCTGCTACATAGGCGAACCTCATTAAATGGGAGTTCTGCCAAAGTTACTCATCTCAGAACGGGCAGTTTATCATGCTAAGCAAAGTATTCCTATTCAAATCTCTGGGCGTTCATTGGTTCTTGATTACTCTACATGCAGTGCTGTGTCAGTGACCACACTCTCAATGTCAATTAGGAAATTGCTTCTTCTGCTTTGTTTTCCATTTGAAAATCTAGGGTGTGGACACCTTTTCTTTTGGCAGCTTCCAAAATATATTCTCAGTTCCTAAGTGTCCGGAAAATCTCAATGAACTCTATACAGTCCTCTCACAGTTCAGCAAAGTATGTACTTCCTGGTTAATGTAAAACTCCTTTTTAATGATTGTTTGATGGCTAGATGACATAACCTTTAGAGGCTAAACTGCTTCTCAAAGATTAAATTTAGAGCAATGTTTGATTTTTTTTCCTAAGAGTAAAATAATTATGAGAATTTTTATAAACATGAACAGTGAACTCATGGATAAATTTGATGGTGAAAATGCCTTGTCATCAGGGGAAGGGTTAAGGATTGCGTGAGAGTCAGAGAGATGGGTCGCATGAATTGCTTGGCAACATAAAACAGTGAATTTCCATTTGGACAGATGGTGTCAGTGAGTCTGCATTCACAGCGCTGCATCCAAATAGAAATGTCAGGATTCCCACATTAGGATTCCCTGTGGAAGTGCAGGGGTATCCAGTCTAGACTAGCCTGAGTGTGGGTCCATTGTTCAATTGTGATTCGCCTTTAACAACCAGGTATCAGATGCATCAATAAACCTTTGAAATGGATTACACGTATTTGAGAATACGCAGTTCTGCTTTGTGGCAAAAGGTATCAAAATGCCTGGCACAACGTATCAGTAACTTTTCAAAAATTATTTTCCCGAGTAAAGTCAGTACAATCTCTCAAATTAACATTTCATCTGTCCACTGACATGGTTACCATACCATGTTGGTGAGACTAGAGAAGAGAGAAAGGAGTGAAAGAAGTGAATAAAACATTTGCAGTTTATAAATACTTGAGTTTAAAATGTACCGAATGCCAGCCATTTGACACCCAGCATTGAATCCTGCCCTGAAAAATTACCCCTACTTTCCTTACCTTAGAGGGAGAAAGAGAACTAAAACCAATTATTAGCAAAACAGACTCTCCCAGGCTAAGTGGCTTAAGGTTTATTATTTGAAATATTTAAAACCAAACTACACAACGTACAAAATCACTCTCAGTATGAAGCAAACCTGTATTAGTAGGGGGCGCATAGAAGATCAAAGAAGCAGGCCCTCCTCTCTTCCCCGAACCTGCTCTTGGGACCCCTAAAGCTGTTCTGTTGTAAAATTAAATTAGTACTTTCGGGTAGAAAAAAGGGTTGGCTTAGAATTTTTTTTTAAATGATAAATTACTTTGGGGGATTTGCTCTGTGAGAAAGCTTAATTATTTTTTCTATAAAAATTTTCTCTAGCCTTCTAGCTCCAGGGAGAGAACCTAAAAGGAAGGAAGATGCTGTGGGAGGTCATATAGAAGGACCCCTGAAATACAGAGCAGCTGAGCAATGAGCACCCCTTCCCTTCCAGTTAAATCGTCAAGCTTTTCCTTTTATTCAACCAACAGCTAATGCTTTGCCGTGGTTAAAATCCTTTAAGTGTTAACTCACCACTGTACCCTCTCCTTCCCAGGCATACATACATAGTTTGCAGTTTAGTATCTTTCTCGCTCTTTAAGGACTACAGTTGACAATAATGAGGCAGGGTGGGGGTGAGAAGGGGCCTGGGTACAGGTCTAGGTGTCACTATTTATTGGCTGGTGAATTAAAGCAAGTGAGTGAGCCCCCTGTTATGAAAGACAGGTTGGTCAATTATAACACAATGCATTATCGCAGAACAGAAATTAAAATGATGATGTGAATTTAGAGCTTTTATTAGGTGGGCAGTTAGAAAGTTTACAAAATAAATCCTTGAATGGCATAGATTCACGATTTATTTTTTATTTTTTATTTTTGCCAAATTACCTCAGACTGGTTCAACACATACCTGTTGCAGCTGCTGCTTGGCTGACTGAAGGGTGGATGAGGAAGGGAGGGTAAAGGGAGAAATAAAATATGGGGGAGAGGGAGTATCAGCTAATGTTTCAAAAACGGTCTTCTGGCATAAATCCATGAAAGATACTTAATTTTATCCTGCATTGGAAACCGTACAAGTAGGTAGCAATAAATGCGTGTTTAGTGACCTGCAAATACATAAGACCTCGTGTGGGTGGTGATGTGCCCAATGAGAAGAATAAACTTGTGGAAAGTGGTCAATGGCTTTTTAAAAATGTATGACTTATTGGGTTTGAATTTTTTTTTAAAAAAAACTAGTCTTTTTTATCTTTTAAAAAGAAGGATGATCAAATGCAGTAAAATGATTGGGTTGGATAGGATGAACTCTCAGGTATTTCTTCTCCTGAAGGATCCTATTATCCTAAGCATAACTGGCAAGTTAAGTTATATAATCCCTCAAATGGCTAAAAGAGGTTGTTTTGTTGTTGTATGGATTGAATGAAGCATTTTAATGTGGCTGTAAGGAAATATGTACGATCTTTCTAGAAAGAAACTTATTACGATAAATAATTATTATAATAGTGGAGTGCTTACCATCTGCCAGGACTGGAAAACTAGCAATGGCAACAGTAATACTGTATTTATCTGCCAGGCCCTGTATTGTTTGTTAGCCCATTTTTGTCTTGCAATAACCCTAGGAGGTAGGCACTATTATTTTCTCCATTATAAAGATGAGGAAACTAAAACATACAGAGATTAAGCCAGGATCACACAACTAGTCACTGGCAGAACTGCGATTCAAACAGGTAGATTCAAGCTTTTAGCCACTATGCCTTATGCACACATATTCTATCATGTAATCCTTGGACTGCCCCTCATGAGGTTTTTATTATTCCTGCTCTAGAGACGAAGACAGAATGTCAGAGAGGTTAAGTAATGTGCCCTAAAACATCAATCTCATAACTTTGGTGAATTCAGGATTCCATCTATAGTGTGACTAACTTTAAAATCCATGCTTTTTACTTTTAACCATTATGCTATAATATCAAGAATGGGGCAAAAGTAGGTTTATCATTTTTCATAAGGAAAATAATATAATAATTAATAAAGAATAATACAAGAATAAACTGTGTTTTGTGCACTTACAACTGTAAACCTACACTTAAAAATGTATCTTTATTGTTGAAAGTATTACACTTTTTCCCCCATGAACCCCTTCTAGTCCTAACCCACCCCTCCACCTCAGGCCTTCACCACACTATTGTCTGATCCATGGGTTATGCATATATGCATATAAGATCTTTGGTTAATTCTACCACCCTCCTACCCAATCACCGCCTTCCCTCTGAGATTCGACAGTCTGTTCCATGCTTCTATTTCTCTGGATATATTTTGTTCATCAGTTTATTTTGTTCTTTAGATTCCACATATGAGTGAGATCCTGAGATACTTGTATTTCTCTGGCTGGCTTATTTTGTTTAGCATAATACTTCCCAGGTCCCTCCATGCTGTTTCAAAGGGTAATAGATACTTCTTTTATACAGTTGTATAGTATTCCATTGTATAAATGTACCACATCTTAGATAAATAGCTTAAATCAGGAGCCTCCTTAAATCTGGAAACCAGTGGGCTGAGGACCCAGGTAAGATGCCAAGGTGTACTCACAACTGTAAACCTACTTTTAAAAAAATTCTCACCTAAGAATATGTTTTTTTATTGATTTTAAAGAGAAAGGGAGGGAGTTGAGAAAGAAACATTAATATGAGAGAGAAACATTGACTGGTTGCCTCCTGAACGTGCCTCTTCTGGGGATCAGACCCATAACTCAGGCATGTACCCTGACCAGGAATCAAACCGGCAACATTTCGGTGAACAGGCCGATGCTCCAGCCACCTGAGCCATACCAGCCAGGGCTGTAAACCTACTTTTGCCTGATCCTGTATGTTCTCTGACTCTACACTGAGGGGATAATCAGAAATTAATGATAAATTTGAATGCATAAAATATTTATAAAAGAGAAAACTATTGAAAGTATCCTAATTGATCATGGTTAAATAAATTATTTATAGATAATATTATGGAATTATTAAAATTATGTTTACAAAGAGTTTTTAATGATATGCAGAGTATTCAGGTTATAATGACACATTGATAGAAAGACAGATGTGAGTAAATAAGATATAAAATTAAATAGTCATATCACTGCAATATTTCTAAAAGTGAACAGAGAAAAAGAATGGAAGGAAATATGTCAAAATGTTAATGAAAAAATTTGAATTGTTTGATTATGGAGAATTTTCATTTTCTTCTAAAGTTTTCATATCATTAGAAAATTTGACTTAAAAATGTGAAGGTCAATGTCAAGTTTGCCTTTTTATATTTATCCCAGTATAAGTTTGTTTTTTGTTTTTACAAAAATGCAGTTCATTCTTTAGACATTTTAAGAATATTTACTATGAAAACACTCCTTCTAAGTGAAGTTACATATAGCAAGTCATTTAAATTTGCTTGTTACAGTGTTTTTAGTAGTTAAGTACAGTTCTTCGTGTGGAAGCAAATTAAATTTGGTATGTAACCCCTACACTTTAAAAACATTTCATCTATAGCTGACCAAATAGAAAGCCTCTTTCATTTAGAGATGAAATGAGTTGAATTATACCTTGTATCAATTCTACATATAAATTTGCTTGACCAAGTATTAAAGATGATGAATCTTTTATCCAACCCTAGTGACTGATAAAAGCAGACAAACAACACTGAGATTTATGCGTGAATTGGAAGTATTGCCAGCTCCTTGTTCTAGACCCCTAGCCTGAATCACAGAGCCAAGCTGGAGAAAAACATCTTCAATTCCAAAACCAATTGAATTGACAATTGATTGCTATACATTTATTTTTATTTTATGATTTTGGACAGGTCACTTTGATTTGAGAGTTTAGCATAAAAACAAGATTTGTTCCAAGAGTAACATTGTAGACAACAATGTATTGAGAGCATTGGGCAATTTAGGTTGGAATTGGAAAGAAATGCTTTTTTAATGTGCTTTTATAATACAAAAACAAAGACATTGAAGATGTAATTGCTGTCCTGAATTAACCTGGGGAGGAATGAGCTGGAGGAATGCTATGTGAGAGAGCAAATGAAGTCTGAGAAAAGGTAGGACTGAGACAAGCAGAGCTGAGCAAGGTTCAGTGGTACCTGTAGAATCATGAAATCACATTTCAGTAAATCTAACACACATTACCTAAATTTTTTAAAGAAAAATTTTGATTAGTTGTAGACTGTTTCCAGAAATGAATCACATAGCATCTGGGGAAGTGCATCTAGGAGCTTTAAACAAATCCTCTATTAGTCATGAGCAATCGACTGAGTTATAAAACCACATCTGGAGAATTACATTTCAAAAGACTCATCCTTTTCTCTTTAATTTCACCAGGCGCTGAGCCAGGTGTTTTACATAAATCATCTCATTTGTTTTCTCCACAACACTCTCAGGTAAGTGTTATGAAATCCCATTTTCTAGTGAGGGAATGAAGGCTCAAACACATCAATTGCCCAGTGCTACTCAACTCATATGGGGGCTTGATACTAGATCTGCTCAACCTGAAGACCCTGCCTTCGCCCCTCTAGTGTTCATAGGAAAGCAGGGCATGCTATTTTCAGGTGAAGGGATTTTATAAATGGGACTGTTTTCCTCGTTCCTCTTTCTGATAGTGTACAAAAATGCCACCGGTTTCTGGATATTTATTTTGTATCCTGCTACTTTTACTGAATTCATTTATCAGTTCTAGTAATTTTCACTAACTGCATTTTTGTCAAAAATTTATACTGGAACAAATATAAAAAGGCAAACTCAACATTGACCTTCACATTTTTAAGTCAAATTTTCTAATGATATGAAACCTTTAGAAGAAAACGAAAATTCTCCATAATCAAATTATTCAAAATTTTAGGGTTTCCTATAGACCAAGAAAACAAACAACCGAATTCAAAAATGGGCAAAGGACCTGAATAGTTACTTCTCCAAAGAGAACATACAGATGGCCAATAAACATATGAAAAGATGCTCAAGGCCAGTAATCATCAGAGAAATGCAAATGAAAACCACAATGAGGTATCACCTCACATAAGTCTTAATGGCTATCATCAATACATCAACAAACAACAAGTGCTGGCAAGGATGTGGAGAAAAGGGAATTCTTATGCACTGTTGGTGCCGCCAACATGGAAAAAACATGGAGTTTCCTCAAAAAAATTAAAAATGGAACTGCCATATGGCCCAGCAATTCCACTAATTTGAAAGAATATGTACACCCCTATGTTCGCTGCAGAGTTATTTATGATAGCCAAGATTTGGAAGCAGCCCAAGTGCCATCAGTAGATAGGTATATAAAAAAGCTGTGATGCAGTGTGCAGATGATGTGTTGTAGAGTTGTACCCTGGAAACGTGTTTGCATAATGGAATACTACTCTGCCATAAAAAGAAGGAAATCTTACCTTTTGCGACAGCATGGATGGACCTGAATAGTATTATGCTAAGTGAAATAAGCCAGTCAGAGAAAGACAAATACCAGATGATTTCACTCATATGTGGAATTTAATGAAAAAACAAACAAAACAAAACACCCACTAGGAAACAAAAACAGACTCATAGATACATAGAACAAACTGACAGCTGTCAGAGGGGAGGGGAGCTGGGCATTGGGTGAAAAAGATGAAGGGATTCAACAACAACAACAGCAAAACAAAACCAGACCCAGACAATAGAATGGTGATTACCAGAGGGAAAGGGGGGAAGGGGAGGTAGAAGAGAGCAAAGGGGGATAAATGGTGGCGGAAAAGGACTTGACTTTGAGTGGCAAGTGCAGGACACAGTATGCAGATGGTGTGTTGTAGAGTTGTACACTAGAAACCTGTATGATTTTATCAACCATTGTCACCCCCAATAAATTAAAAATAAAATAAAAATTTAAAAAGGTGAATAGGAAAGGAGTGTGGTAGAGAAGTCCTAGAGGGTAGTTATTATATGTCCAGGGAACCAAAATCATGAAGCAGACTAATGTAGTAGGGTCTATTATAGTGAAGTAACACAATAAAGAGGTGAAAACATTTGAGGGGTATATATGGGGGTGAAGGTGTCTGGAAAGAATCTATAATAATAAAAGCATAATATGCTAATTAGACTGGACAGCCGAACGACCTTCTGGACGTCCTTCCGGACGACCTTCTGGATGAAGCGGGGCTGCGAGGGTTGGGGCAGCTGCAGTGGCTGTGAGGGCCGAGCCCCTTGCACAAATTTCGTGCATCACGCCTCTAGTAAAATAGAAGAGCCCAGTAGTTTGGAAAGGAGTCCAAATGCTACCAGGTCAATAGGCAGAGCTAGGAAAATTATAGACCTGACTGTTGGCCTGATACCCTCTGATGGATGTAGTTTCAAGTGCATGCAGGTTTAAAATACTTTAGCCTTGATTGCCTGTGCTGGAAGTGAGTTTTGGGGAAGCAAAATGTATTTTCTTTCCTTTTGGGAGCCTTGTGCACTGCATCTAATAGCCTAAATTAAAGGAATTGCATGGCTGTGTTTGTTGATAAAATTACTATTTAAAGCAAACAGAGGACTTCAATTTTTCAGAAGAGGAGGGAATTGGAGATAGAAAATCGGTAAGCTGTGACACCTGCACAGAATTCTTGTTTGAAGTTCAGGAAGGGGATAAACTATGTAGAAACATTTTTTTTTTGGGGGGGGGAGAGGGGTCTAGAGAAGTATGAGATGTTAGTGCTCTTTTATATATATATATTTTATATATATTTTATTGATTTTTTACAGAGAGGAAGAGAGAGGGATAGAGAGTTAGAAACATCGATGAGAGAGAAACATCGATCAGCTGCCTCCTGCACACCTCCTACTGGGGATGTGCCCGCAACCAAGGTACATGCCCTTGACCGGAATCGAACCTGGGACCCTTCGCAGGCTGACACTCTATTCACTGAGCCAAACCGGTTTCGGCAGATGTTAGTGCTCTTGTCTAAATGAACAGACAACAGGAATGTGATGAATTAGCTGAATAATATGCTAATTTCCAGATAGCCCAATTTCCAGGAAGAAACATTTCACTGGGATGTGCACAGTAAGGTGTTTCAGACAAATGGTCTAGTAATGTAAGTAAAGATGATTCCTGTGTAGAGGCTCAGAACTAGGAAGGCAGAGACAAGAATGTTAGGGGGCTCTGAGTTAGCACCAATTATAAATGGGAAAGTCAGTTAACTTGCTACCATGAAGATAGGAATGCTGAGCTGCTAGGGCTGTTGATAAGAGTTGAGGCTGAATATGCAGATTTCAGATGCCACTTGCCAATCAACTCCCAGGAGCATACCTTATGGAAAAGACTCTAGATGGTAATTTGTGACTAGAAGCTTGCTTGTTCCACATTGGTCAGGCCAACAGGGGTGTATCAGTCAGAAACAACTCCAGCTCCTTTAAGAGAAAGGATTGATTACAATAGTTAGAACTACTGAATTGATTACTGAATAGGTGGAAAATAGAGGAAACAGAAAGCTAAGATTTCAGGGATGACTTTGAGCTCATGACCACAGAGGTAAGTTACTAAGAGAGCTACTGTCTCTCCTATGATCTGCAAGGCTACAATAATCAGAACATAGTCATGATCTGGAGGAGAGTGCAATTGGAAAATAATGCCGAAAAAGCAGAAACTAGAGAAGTTACAGAGGTACAGCCTCATTCTCAATTCCCCCTTTTAATTGTAGTGCAAGTTTTGGTGGGACTTAATGTCTGGAGCTCTCACTGAATGAAATTCCAGAAATATGCTCTGACTATAGGAAAAGTGGACCAGAAGGAAGTTGGCTGGATCTTCCACTTGCTTACCACCCTCAGCACAAGAAGCTTCATGTGTTTAGAGAGGCAATGTACATTGTGGGCCAGAGATTATGTCCCTTGTCTATCATTCTTTGTGATTTCATATATATATCAGTATATATATTTCAGAGAGCCAGGGAGAATGAGAGAGAGATAGAAACATCAGTGATGAGAGAGAATCATTGATCGGCTGCCTTCTGCACGCTCCACATTGAGGATCAAGCCCCACAACCTGGGCATGTGCCCTTGACTGGAATCAAACTGTGACCTCCTGGTTCATAGGTTGATGCTCAACCACTGAGCCATGCCAGCGGGGCTGTGTTCTCTTTTTTAATGGAAAACTTTTCCATGTATACATGGTAAACAAAAAGAAGAACTAAATTTCGTTTTACAATTTATGTGGTCAAATGAATTTATGTGGTCAAGTGATCTTTCCCCCCCCCCCACCTTTTGGAAGAAAAGATTGTGATATTGGTTATTTTCGGGGAGGGTTATACAAAGTGGAGGGCAAAGCTTATATTTTTCCTTTAGAAAGGTTAGCTCTCTGCTGCACATGTTGTATTCATCCTGTCCATATAGCTGACAACCCAGAGAGAATGTGTTCTGTCCCAGGTCATAGAAGCCAGAGCCACTAAGGGAAGGAAGGGTGCTTTTGACATAAGTGGTCAGTTTCTCATTTTTATAATTTTCACATCCTATTTTTCCCTGCAAAGTTCTTAGATATGAGGGCTGCAGTCTTTGCACACATTATTCTAAGATTTGCAAAAAGAGTGTGGGTTATTTATTGTGTCTCCCACACTCCTACCCGTGGGGAGAAATCTGTGAATCCCCTTATGCAATGGCATACTACGTTGATTGATTTTTGATTATTGAAACAACCACTCGTCATGATGTGTAATGATTTATTTTTATACATTTCTGGATTCAGTTTGCTAGTATTTTGTTGAGGATTTTTTCATCTACATTCATAAAGAATATTAGTGTGCAGTTTCCTTTTTTGTCATGCCTATGTCTTTGGTTTTGGTATTAGTGAAATACTGGCCTCAAAGAATGAGTTGGAAAGATTTCTCTCTTCCATTTTTTTGAAAATAGACTATTGATTTTTAATATAATGATTGAAGTGGTTGGATTTAAGTCTACCATTTTGTTATTTGTTCTCTATTCTCTCTGTTTTCTGTTCCTCAGCTATTATCATCCCCCATCCCTTTTCCTGCTTCCTTTTGAATTACTTGAATGCCATTTTAGTATTCAATGTACATTTGTCTATTTAATTTTTGACTATATATTTTTGTATTATCTTTCAGTTGTTGTTTTAGGGATTACAGTATACATACTTACCCTTTCATAGTATACTATAGTATAACATCTACACACATGGAAAATTTTAGAACAAAATGTAATAATTTTGCTTTTAGCAGACCTTCACAGGAAAATATAATCTTATTTATCCAGATACCTGTCATTTTTATTGTTCTTCCTTCATTTTGGAGGAGTCACATTTTCTTTTGGTGTTACTTCCCTTCAATTTGAAAAATCTACTTTATCACTTTTTGTAGAATGTGTCTGCTGCTGATGAATTTTATTAAATTTCCTTCATGAAGCATGTATTTTTCCTTCATTTTTGAAGGACATTATGTTTTCTGGATATGGACTTGTGAGGATAGAGAACAAATAACAAAATGGTAGACAGACAGTTTTGCAGCAGTTTAGAGACGCTGTTCCAGTGTCTTCTGGCCTCTATTACGTCTGATGTGAAACACATGGTCATTGAAGTCATTGTTCCACTGTATATTATATGGTTTTTTGGGAAGCTATTTTCAAGATTTTTATGTATGTTCAGTGTTCAGAAGTAAGGACAGGGTTTATTTTTCTTGAAATTATCTTGTTTGGGCGAGTCATGACTGTGAAGGGTCTGAGATTTTTACCCTCGTTGGGAGCTAACAAGTTAGCCTGCCATAGTTCCATGGTTACTGACAGAAGACATGATACTTCTGGGTAAGAGACAAAAAGATTTTATTACTCGTGTCAGTGCACACAGCATGAGCTTCATATTCATATTGATTCCTCTTGCCTCCCAGGTCCCCAGGTGCCATAGAGAGCAGCCCAGAGGAATGCTTACAATGCAAGGGGTTTGAATCACAGCTGAGGAAAGAAACCCCAATCTTTTAAAGGGCACTGAAAACAAACCTGCCCAATTTTTGCCTGAAAAGAAGACACTCTCTTTATTATAATGGTCATAAAACAAACCTGCCCTCTGCCTAAGAGGGAGACGCTATCTCTGTCATCCACAATTATTTGCTATACAAACATGCTTGAAGACACAGTCTGAAACAAATGTTGATACAACACGTGCAGAACTGCCATGGAAATTGTCTTTCAACAGGATCACGTTGAACTTCTTAATATGATAATATGTCTTTTGTTAAAACTTACCAAATTTTTGGCTTCAAATATCCAACCCTAATGTTTTTCTCCTGTCCTTTCAGGACACCTTTTGCTAGTGTCCCATAGGAACTTATTAATCATTTTACAAGTAGAACTTTGACACATCTTTATTCATTTGACCACCTTTACCCGTTCCTCCAACCCCCTGTCCCCAACACCTGGCAACCACCAACCAATTTCCTATTTCTATGATATTTTTTTTAGGTTCCACATATACATGAGATCACATAGGTTTTGTCTTTGTCCGTCTGATTTATTTCACCTAGCATAATCTCCTCAGGGTTCATCTATGTTGTTGCAAATGGAAAGATTTCCTTTTTTAGGCTTATCTATCTATCTATCTATCTATCTATCTATCTATCTATCTATCTATCATCTATCAGCTATCTATCAATCTATCATCTATCAATCTATCATCTATCATCTATCATCTATCATCTATTTTCTACCTATTTACCTACCTACCTATCATATTTTCTTTATCTATGTATTTGTTGGCAACACTTAGGTTGTTTCCATGTCTTTGCTATTGTAAATGATGCTGTAATAAACATGGGGTGCAGATCTCTTTAAGATGGTGAGTTCATTTCCCTCAGCTATATACCCGTAAGTGAGATTATTGGATGATATGATAATTTTTTAATTTTTTTGAGAAATTTCTATGCTGTTTTCCATTGTAGTTGTACCAATTTACAACCCAGTGACAGTGTACAAGGGTTTCTATTCATTTACATCTTCTCCAGCACTTTTTACCTTTTGTCTTTTTGATAACAGCCAGTCTAATAGGTATGGAATTATATCTATAATTTTGATTTGTATTTCCCTGATGGTTAGTGATGTTGAACACCTTTTCATGTACCTGACAGCCATTGTTTGGAAAAATGTCTATTCAGGTTCTTTTCCCATTTTTAAATCAGAGTGTTTGCCTTTTTTATTGAATTGTATGAGTTCCTTATATATTTTGGATATTAACCCATTTTCAGATATATTACTTGCAAATATTTTCTTATATTTTATATGTTGCCTTTCCATTTTTTAATTATTTCTTTTGTTGTGTAGAAATTTTTCAGTTTGATGTGGCCTCACTTATTTATTTTTGCTTGTGCTTTTGGTATCATATCCAAAAAGCCTTGCCAAGACCAATGAGGAGCAGCTTTTTCCCTCTGTTTTCTTCTTTTTATTTCTTTGGTTTTCTCCTTTGATCCATCAGATGCTGAGGAGTATGTTGTTTAATTGCCAAATAATTGCAAATTTTCCAGCTTTCCTCCTGTTGTTGATTTCATACCATTGTCTTTAAAAAATATTTGATATAATTTCTATCTTCTTGAATTTATTGCAACTTGTTTTGTGACCTAACGTATGATCCATCCTAGAAAATGTTTGATGTGCACTTGAGAAGAATTTGTATTTTGCTGGTATCAGATGAAATGTTCTGTATATGTTGGTTGGGTCCCTTAGGTCTGTAGTGTTCAAATTCCATATTTCCTTAATTCTGCTCTGTCTGGATGACCTATCTATTGTTGATAGTAGGTAATTAAAGCTCCCAACTATTATTATATTCCAGTTTATTTTTTAGTTCTGTCTGTATATGCTTTATATATTTAGGTGCCCCAATGTTGTGTGTATAAATATTTATGATGGTTAGAGCTTCTTGATGAATTCACCCCTTTGTCATCTATATTATAAAAGGCCTGTGGCCCTAATGCTGTAACGACCAAAGACCTGCATGGGTGGGCAGGGCCGTGTGATTTCGAACACTGGGTTTCTACTTAGTATATAATGACCTCCGTCTCTTTTTACCATTTTTAAAAAGTTTATAGTCTTCTTTGTTTGATAGAAGTGTAGCTATGCCTGATTTCTTTTTTTCTGCATCTATTTTAAAAAAATATTTATTGTTGAAAGTATTACAGATGTCCCCATTTTTCATCATTGTCTCCTTCTAGTCAGCACCCAACCCCCACCTCAGGCTTTCACAACACTATTGTCTATGTCCATAGTTAATCATATACATCCCTGATTTCTTTTGATTACCATTTGCTAAAGTATCTTTTTATATCTCTTCACTCTCAGCCTTTGTACATCCTTAAGACTAAACTGATTCTCTTCTAGGCAACATACCATTGAAACTTAAAAAAAATTTTTTTATTCAGCTATTTAATGTCTTTTGATTAAAGAATTTAGCCCATTTACATTTAATGTAGCTATTATATGTAAGGACTTACTATTCCTATTTTAAATTTGTTTTGGACTGTTTTATAGATCTGTTAAAATTAAAAAAAAATTTCTCCTTTCTTTAGATTGGATACTTTCTATTGATTTATCTTCAAATTTACTGAAGTTTTCATCTTTCATGTTCAATATTTTAATGGGACCATCTAGCTAATATTTTATTTCAGGTATTGACTCAGTTAAAAATTTCCATTTGCTTATTTTTTGTAGAACATATTTCTCTAAGAACTCATATTTTAATTCATTTCACTGTTACTTTTTAATTCACAGAGCATTGTTATAATAGCTGCTTTAAAGTCTTTGCCCTATAATTCTAACACTTGGGTCGTCTTGAGAATGACATCTGTTTATTGTATCTCCCTTTGAGAATTGGTCAACTTTTCTGGTTCTTGGCATGTTGAGTAATTTTGGATTTTATCTTGGACAGTGGGAATGTTATATTGTATAGACACTGGGTCTGGTGATAATCCTCTGGAGGATGTTGGGGAACTTGAGTAGGTTAAGCCCAAATGTTCTATTTTGTCTCCTTTGGCTCAGTTTAACATCTTGATTTGGTTCTCAAAGCATTTTCTTTCTTTTTCCAGTCAAGGGCATGTACCTTGGTTGCAGGCCCATCCCCAGCAGGAGGTGTGCAGAAGGCAGCTGATCGATGTTTCTCTCTCTAACTTTCTCTCCCTCTGAAAGGAAGGGAGAGGGAGAGAAAGTTAGAAACATCGATGAGACATCGATCAGCTGCCTCCTGCACACCTCCTGCTGGGGATGGGCCTGCAACCAAGGTACATGCCCTTGACCGGAATCGAACCTGGGACCTTTCATTCCACAGGCTGACGCTCTATCCACTGAGTCAAACCGATTAGGGCTCAAAGCATTTTCTATCCTAGATTGTGTCTCGTTCACACATGAGTAGCTCAGGGTTTAGTCTGAGTAATGGACAGTGGTTCAAATCTTCATTTACTTCTCAAAGCCTTTGCCATGCTGCCTTGGGTTTGTCCCACATGTGCAATAGATGAGGGATCAGCCTGAGGCTTGTATAAATCCACATATTTAGGGAATTGTCTTTTCCAGCTCTCATTGCTTTGGGATTTCCTTATGCTCTTCAGCCTGTAGGGTATATTTTTCCTTATTTCTCTGACCAGAAATATGGGGTTTCTCTGAGTGTTTTGGGCTCCTGCCACTGCCAAGCCACTCTATGACTGGTTCTCACCTGTGGGAGCAAGGCTGTGAGAAAGCAAAAGGGAACCACCCCCCGCTTTCTTTTTTCTGTTTCAGCTCCTCTCTGCAATCTGCCTCACTTTTTTCTTTTAAGAATCCTCAGTAGTTGCTTTAAGAACACTTGGATAGTTGACAACAAAATTATTAGCTGCAATTAGCAAGGGGAATGGTCTGTGGAGTGTTTATATCCAGTATTGATTCCAGAACCTCCCATGCCCCTTAATTGTTTTTATGAGGATAATAATTTAAGGTGTGTCCTGAGAAGGAAAGTTTGGGATCAGTTATGAAAAAAAAAGTTATTATATGTTTTTTGCTTTTATTTTCTGATTTCGTCTACCTTTTACTGGCCCCTCTTTCCCTAAGACACACAATTCTTCCATGTTTACGTCTGGGTTTCTAGTGTCTGCTATTTAAAACCATAATCAGACGAGTTCTTATCTCTTTTTCAGTGTTTTCCCAACCCAGTTAAGCATCCTAAGTTTTCTAAGTAACCTACCTGAACTTAGTTATCAGGTGAAACAGACTTGATATACTAATTTTCTTTAAGGTGCTATTGTCTGATAAAGATTATCTCTCCAGTCAGCATTCTACTACCACCTTTTAAGTATCTTTTTGGAAGGAGACTTTGTATTAAATTTAGAGCCTCATCCTAATAGCAGAATTTTAAGCTTCAGTATCATATACTAATAGAGGTATTTTCATAAGGAAGATAAATGAGAATTCTCAAATCAGTAGGAAAATTTTATGCAAATATAAGGGCCTTCATGGTTAGTTATTTATATATGTAATTTTTATTGTTTATACTTCATAAGAAGTACTTGTGTGATATTTAAAAATCTTATTAGTAATAAAAATAAATGTATACTTAAATAATAGTTTATACTTTTTACTTTAACCTTTATATTCAGCAATAAATAACAAAAAAAAATCTCTCTGTTCCAGGAACAAGCAGGATTATCTCTTTGTTATTACTTTTATTGTAAACTTTAAGATATCATTAAGTACTTCTACTAAATGAAATAAAAATGGTAAATATAATGAGCTATAAAAAACAAATAAAAGCATAAATATAAATAAAACATTCTAAAATGTATACAGATATATTTTTCTACCCTTACCTCCTCTCGCCCCTCAGGTTACCCACACCCACTTGAGTGAAATTTCTGGAATGTAAATCTAACTTTATAGGTCTCCATTTTGCCTAGAAGCAATGTATGAAAACATTGGTCGATAGCATACCATTTGGGCAATATAATCAGTAGTGCTTAAAATTTAGCGCAGGCATCATACCCTCTATACCTTGACTCCTCCCAAAAGAATCAAACACTTCACTCCATATATACCTAGAAAAATCATTTTTCTTGTTGTGTATTTCAATTGCTTATTTAGTTGACAGTCTCCTTTCCTGAATTATGGCTCCTTCAAATCAGAAACTCTGTCTTATTCTATCCTTCCTTCTTCAGGGTCATAGTAAATTCCCATTTAATGTTTGTTAAAAGGGAGCATGACAAGGAAAGAAGAAAAGAAAGGATAGATAGTCCCAGGGTTGTTATGGGCCAGATGGGGCCGGGCATGGAACAGCTAAGTATCAGTCATTCAAGTGAATGATAACAAAGTGTAACTTAGAAACTCAGAGCCCCAGGTTCCTGTCACATGGGTAAGAAGAATTTAGTGCATTCGTGTTTATTCTGGGCCAGGAGGTAAAGGATCCAGCAAATCAAAAGAGAGGCAAGGCAGGCAAGGAGAGACCTCACCGTGGCTCGGCATGACCTACTAGGCTGCAGTCCACATGGTCAGAGCTCAGGGGTCAGTCGGGCACACACCACAGGAAAACGTAAACATGAAGGGACTCAGATTTCAAGGACATAGTCCAACACCGTAGTTGAGGAAAAGGAGCAATGGCTATTGGCATCCCTTTTCTGGCACTTTCTTCAAAAACAGTCCTTCAAATTTCATTTTTATCCTTATTCCTATCCTTGGGCTATTTTGAAGACTTTCTAGGGACAGACAACTACTTAAAATAGCAAAACATTTATTAAGCACTTCGTGTGTACATACAACTATGTAAGGTGCTATGTGTTGTGCTAAGGGAAAACTCAACAAAGAATCGGATCTGGGCAAAAACCTATGGGTGTGTGTGTGTGTGTGTGTGTGTGTGTGTGTGACTTCAACTGGGCTGAAATAATGTGTTTCAAGCTTGGCCTGGCAGAAATCCATGTGGTGAAAAAGTCTTAAATAATATTGGGGGAAAATTCAACAAAGACTTGAAAATCAATTGAAGTGTAGAGGTTAGGGTAGGTGAAGCATTTTCCCTTGTGCTTTACGCTTTTTTCCTTTTTATCCAACAAGACACTGGGCTAGATTCCACCTTACGATAAATAGAAATTTATTAACCTTATTTGAGAAGATATTCATTCAATTAATTCAGTTGAGTAAGTATTTTTAAATAGTTTGTATGTGTCCAGTATTGTGCCAAATCTTGAGCAAGATAAAAGATAATTCTTGGCATTATCTTGCCTTTGGAAGTTTATTGGGAAGATAAATGAAGCAGTATGAAAAAATAATAAGAAGTCTTAGAGCTAAGATCTTAAAAATTTAACACAAAGCCATCAAGAGCACTGGCATAGATAAGTACTCCTTGCTTTCTCAGGTCATACCAGTCATGAGAATAAGCAAGGACATGGGGGAACATTGAAAGGGTTTTTAAATATAGGCCTCTGCTTGGTTTCGTTCCTGTTCTTGAGATTCTTTTCTTCCTCTTGGGTTCTGGGCACTTCTGGGTAATTGGTATCATTGTCATGGTTTTTATGCTGGTGCTCTGGCTGCAGCTACCCAAATACTGGGACTCTGAGTTCTAGGAAGGGCTGGGCCTCACACCCTCTGTTGAGCAATAGGAAAGGAAGAGAGCAGTCTATAAGCACTGGGGCGAGGGATTTGGAACAGCCGGAATAGGAACAAGAAAGAAGCAAAGATTTTCAGCTTATGTTGTAATTGACTTTGTTTCTCTTTAGGTTGAGAGAATAATTTCTTTTCCAATTTAATGACAGCTCTTATGTCCAATCTTTGATGGTTTTGTCTTAAGTGACTCCAACGGTTTGGTGATTCAATTTCCCAGTAAGTGTTATCAAATAACTTGGAATACGTTCTTCAGGGATGCTGTACTAGACATTTGATTGCAAGAAACAAAACCCACTTAGGCTAGCTCAGTGAATTTTTATTTCATATAAGAAACATGAAAACAAGCCGGGCCTGGTGAGAATGGGGTTGGAAACTGAAAAGCTGTTAGGAATAGAGACAGCTACTCTCTCTGGGGTAGCTGGCTTTTGCTTTCTTGGCACATTTGCTCGATTTTCTTGTTTAACAGCGCAATTTGGCTTTCTGTGACTTAAACATCGGGGCACTCATGGTCAGAAGTGGTCCCTCTAGCTCCATCTCTGCATGAGCTTTCCTTGGAAGCTCCCCCTCTCTGACTCTGGCTCTGTAGGTTTTAGTTCAGAGTCTCGGGGAAGGAGCTCACCTTGAGACTATTGCCCAGGTGTCGCCCTGTCACCTATGGCCATAGAAGCAGGGACATATGTTAAAAACAAGGCCACCTGGGCCCACCCCTGAAGTAGGTTCTGTGCTGTAACAGGTAGACAACATGGATTGGGCAGGAATCCCCACACCTACCTACACAAGTGCCTATGAATGGCATCTCCCATGCAACCTTACTGAAGTCAGATTGCTTTTCTAGTTCTTATGAAATGGGATGACTCACTGCTTTTCTGGAGTGAACCATTTGAAGGCTCAAAGAAGTAACAGTCTAATTACCAAGTTACCTTTTGTGTTTCCTTAAAGAAGTCTTTATGGCAAAGGAGCCCTGGTGGCCTGCCTGGGCCTCTCAGGGTTCAGGAGGTGCTCTTGTCAATTTGGACACCAGGACAACCCTGTTCACACACAGTAGAGATGAATAAGTATTGCATATTACCTGTTAAAAAAGAGAAGGGAATAATAATATGCCCAAGTTGATATGGGGAAGGACTGTCAATGGGGAGGATTTCCTCCTCTGAGTCCCTCCCTCCCGCCCCCCACCAAGAATTGCTTTTTAAAAAGTCAACTGTTGAGATTAAAATATGTCTTGTAAACTAGGGAATAAATCTGACTTAAAGCATTCAATGGACATATCCTGTTTGTATATTATGCGCCAGAGACATGTGAAATCCTGTGACAATTGAGATGATATTCCTTGATTAATAGGCCTCTCTGTATGCAGAATTGGTTACATATTTGTGGGGCCAGTGAAAAATGAGATTGCAGGACCCTCTGTTCAAGAGATACTAAGAATTTCAATATGGTGGCAGCAGAGCATTAAACCCAGTGCAGGCCTTTCTAAGTGTGGTGCCCTGTGCACAGGCTGCACTCCCAAGAAGCCAGCTCTGGTTGTATGAGCCTGGGAAGTTCACTTCTAACTTTTTCTCTAATTGTTTTCTGAGAAAAAGAGGGGGAACATACGTTGAGGTAGACCAGATGGTTCTGGCCCTTCTTCAGTCTCTTATTGTGCATAAGAAAATGCTTATGGTGTGCATTAAAAAAAAAAAGAATAAAATCCATTACTTCTAAATATGATACGTCATAATTTAGTTACAATATTAGATAGCTGAAGTCATTAGTTAATTATAAAAATACTAGAGGCCCGTTGCACAATATTCATGCAAGAATAGGCCTTCCTTCCCCTGGCTTTGCTCCCGGCTGCCCAGGAGCCGCCAAGTCCCCGCTCCTGCCAGAGCACTGCTCCTGCAGCTCCCTCTCCCCTCCCCTCCCCCTCATAGCAGGCATCCCACCCTGCCTGGCCAATCCATGCCTGCATATGCAAATTAACCCACCATCTTTGTTGGGTTAATTTGCATACTCACTCCTGATTGGCTGTGGGTGTAGCGGAGCTACAGTCAATTTACATGTTTGTCTATTATTAGGTAAGATACTCACTATAATGGTTTTCATGTTATATCTTCCTTTTTGTGTGTGTTCTTGTTACTTTTTGAAAATTGCAGGTGGTAAGTTTATAAACTCTTTTGTAATAGATTTTACATATGGTTAATTTTGGTTTAATTTGTATCCTGGCTTATAATAGACCACAGAATAGCAATTCAATACATTGTAGTTGAGGAAGACAACTGATTGGTTTTGTTTCAAAGAGATGCAATGATTTATAATGCCAGACTTTGCTCATTGCAAGTATTATTATGCAAAACTAGAGGGAAGTAGACTATCCTGAGGGGAAAATGGCAGTTTTCTACAAGCTGTATAAAGTACCTTAAAATAATTTAATAAGTTTCATCTCAGGATTTTCATTAACTCAAACAGCATGTATTATAAAATACATGAGGCTGATGTATTATAAAAATGCTGGATTTTTTTCAAGGATAAAGGGCTTATATAAAATATTTAGATAAGAACGTTTCTGAAGGGAGAATAAAGGTTTCTGAAAGTTATTTGTAAACATTATGATAAAATTATCTTTTCAAGCATCAATGTAGCCTGAAATTCAATATACGATTATGTTAGGAAGGTCATTTTCTTCTTCCAGCTCTGAGCGCCTGAACTGATCCATCTTCCTTCAGGCACTGTGATCTTCCCACTGGGATGTGCCCTGTGCATCTGCAGGGCTGTCTTCACTCTCTCTGTGCAGGTGACTCTGTGGCAGGACCGGACACCAGGCCAGATGCAGGAAGGAAGTGTGACTCTGGGTGTCCAGCCTGCCAGCCACAGGCTAGTGCAGTCTTGCTTGGTTCCTAACTCAGCGGAAGCCTGACTAGCAATACATTGAGGCTCTTCTTCCCACCACAGGGAAAGATCTATAAATAACCTCTCACCTCGCTCTCCTTGTCTGGTACATGACAAAGATTCAATGTCTGGCTAAGCAGAGATCTGCATCTTCACCTCTGATTTCCTGGCCATCCCACTGTCAGTATGGCCACAAGTATGGATCTTCTGTTTGATGGGCTGTGGGCATGTGGGTCCCATGCTAGTTTTCTGTGGAAACTGAATTCTGCAGAGATCATGGAGTTGGCTGGGACTGAACCTTATTTCAAGCTCTTACCAGCCCTTTTCTGGACCTGGGTCTTGATTCTGCCATCCATTAAAGAGACTTGAATAGAACTAATCTTACTCTGCTTTACTTGGCTGGACAACTTTCCCACTGACTATACATTGTTCTATGTGTCTCTTCCTACCCCTTCAAATGAGATTTTCAAAATGTTGCAGCATGCCTAGGCCATATATAGGTGTACTGTGCTCCAGCAGACTGCTGAGCTCTTCTCACAGTGGCCTCACCTTACTATTACATTCCCTCCACTCTTTCTCTGTGCTGGTCTTTAAGGTCCTAGAGTGTCCCCAGGGCTTGGCCAACTATGACAGGAACCTGTAAATTGATTGAGATCAACCATGAATTGCAGTGGCTTATGAAGATATTTTAGATGTAATCTGAGTTGAGTGGTTGTAACTGAATTGATCTCTAGTAACAAATGTGAAATATATTCTACTATTGGCAGGATAATTCTTGTGAGATAATAAAGAATGGCAAGTAGTATTATCCGAGCACTTGTTGATCTACCTCCAGGCCCCTTGTGGAGTAAAACTCTAGAGTGTACCTGCCCCTCTTTGAGCCAGAGAAGCTGATCCATGATCCTCTCCAGTATAGTGGCTTCAAGAGACTAAAGAGTCTAGAGCTGCTGCGGTGTTCTGCCTTTTCTTCGGTGGCCATCTGGAACTGCTCCAGAGCTGCTCTCGCACAATTAGGGGTAACTGACTTTTCAGCTCCCGTTGGGCAATCACTTGACTCAAAGGACCTCCTTTCCTTTCGTTTCTTTTTCTCCACCTACCCTGAGCCTATTCAGAACCAGAGTTCTTTCCTGGACAAAGTTGACTGGTGATTAATGTGACAGAAAAGAGTGGTGTCAGCACCTGCCACCTCTGTCTGAATGCTGGCTTTTGTGTCCTGTACCTAGGCCCCTTCTTCGTCAAAATCCATTCTCACACGTCCCTTGAGAAAGAGCATAAGACTTTCAATATAAAGTGTAAGTAAAGAATAGCTAGCTACTATCCTATTTTTATTATAATTACATAAAATTATTCACAAATATATAACATATCAAGACCTAAATAATGAGGATGAGGACATTTGAGACGGGAGAACATTTCACAGACAACATAGGTTAAGAACCCTAGGTATAATTGAGAATTTTCTAAGTTTTCTAATATCTAAATGATAACATGATCACGTTCATATTCCTTATTCTGCTGTTGATACAAAAAACCAAAACCAAACCAAAACACATGCACTTTTGAGATAAAATTATTATACATATATAATCTACGTTTGGAGAATTTATCCATGGATTATCCTATATAATAAAAGTGTAGTATGCAAATTGTTCCTTTGACTGGGAGGTCACTGGGAGTTCGACCAGGGGGCAGGGCCGGCCGGGGGAAGGATGGGAGTACCCACTAGGGACCCTACCAGTGCTGGGACTCTAGTCTTATATAAGGGTTAATGTATGTGTGTGTTTGTATGTGTATAAGTAACATATATAAACATTTGTGAATGTTTATATAATACTAGAGGCCTGATGCACGAAATTCGTGCAAGGGTCTTGGCCCTCACAGCCCCACCCACTGGTGGTTCTGGAAGGTCATTCTACTGTCTGGTCTAATTAGCATATTAGCTCTTTATTATATAGGATATTTCTAGTATATCTATATGTGTATATCTATATCTATCTATCTATCTGTATAGGAAACAAATTCCCATAATGCCATTCTCTAGGCAGAGCTTCTAGGGGTTTAGGGGTTTGAGGCCATGGTCCTAAAACTATACAAATACATAATGCAGTTAACCCCTCAGGTCATGAGATTAACTTCACGAAGTCACACTGGCTTTGAGGGTTAGATAGGAACAGATTATTGTTGATAGATATTTGTCATGGTCTTGATATTATTTATTCATTGTTGACTTTGTACTTCAGCCTCACAGCCATTTTGGCTGCTGTAATAAAGTTGTACGGATATATTTTCTACTCAGGGTTGGTGACCTAACCAAACAGGCCTTCTTTGGGTTAAGAGTGACAAGTTAATCTCAGCATCTTTAAAGTTATTTTCTGTTTGCTTCCTTAGAAGGTGTAAATACTTCATTGTTTGGGGAGTTCTTTGTTTTATAGCTCTCTGATCCTTTCAATACTAAGTAAGATGCTATTAGAGAGATTGATTTTCTGTTAGAACACATTTTAATCTGTGCACACATATATTCTTCCTAGAAAAATAGAAAAATATCCATTTACTGGAGTCCGGGGATACATAAAAATCAAGCAAACGGGGGAAAGGCTCATTTACATTTCTCCAAAAGATAATAGGATATTAATATTGAAAGAAATAGCAACTAATATGTAGAAATAAAAAATTGTATCCTACCTATATTTCTTTCTTATTATATTTATTAAGGATTAGATAAAGGCCATCATCCATGAGGAGTTCAAAGAACTTAGACTTTGAGAAACATTTACCTTGGGGTAAAGAAGACTTAGCAATAGGCATTTATCTTCCCTTGGTCCTGGAGCATTTAAGTCATTGTGCCCATACATGTGAACATGCGGCTGTGGTTTTGTTGGTGGCTGCTCTTCTTAGAAATTCTTTCTGATATCTCTGTGCTCTTTCTAGATCTACTGCTCCCTGGAGTTATGTTCTTGGCTTTACTGTCTGCTCCAGGGTACTTGCCTTAAGGCCACTTGTTCTGATTATCAGTTTGGTCAACTGACATTGATCCCACCACCTCTGACAATATTTTGTTATGTACATGCTGCATTCATCATGCAGCAGCTAAGAGATAACTATTTCTTCTCCAGCAGATCACTCTATTCTAAAACTTTTTCCAGATGGGGATGTTCTACTTGCCTTTTTCCTTGGGCAAGTAGAACACTATGTTGCTACATTGCTAACTTTATATCATCTTTCATGTATAGGTGAAATATGTAAGTGTCTAAACATATGGGCACTTCATTAGATGCTTGACATTCCCTTAAGAGTAGGATTAAATAGGGAACTGGAATGTTCATCACACGATTAGAGATAAGCTGTAAAGGACAAGTATAGCGGGGAGATATTATATATTGGGTCCAATTAATTCTAGACTGATACCTGAATTTCCCTAGTCACATGGGTGGTGATGAATGTGTGTGTGTGTGTGTGTGTGAGAGAGAGAGAGAGAGAGAGAGAGAGAGAGAGAGAGAGAGAGAGAGACAGAGAGAGAGAGACAGAGAGAGAGAGAATGAGAACGAGAAAAAGAAAGGGTACTGCAAGTCTTTAGAGGAAACCTGAGGGCAATGTGGAGAAGGAAGTTTGAGATGGAATCTGGAAGAGGCAAACTTGGAGGCTGGGAAACTTCATAAATTTTGCCTACTTCAAAATGGTGTCTGAAATCAGCGCTGCATAAAATGTAAATAGGGTTTGGATTGCACTTCTCATTACTTGGCCTCCTTTGACCAAAATAATTGGAAGTTGATTGTACATGCACATTTAGGAGGAAGACTCTGAAAGACAAGGGTATATAAAGACAATAAGCACACACAATGTGATATAGGCACTCACTGATGGTTGATGCCCTTCCTTGTTCCAGCCCCATGGGTTTACCCCATGGTTTTTCTCAGAATAGTAAATGGTACCTCTATTTATCCTGAGACTCAGGCCCAAAATGTTGCAGTCGTCTTTGATTCCTCTCTTTTCCTCACACCATGGGGATTGGGAAGGTCCTCACTGCCTTCTCATCATACTTAGCATAAAGGGCAAATTCGTTCCCATAGCCTATAAGCCCTTCAGGATCTGGCTCCTGGCTAATCTCTGACTTCTCCTTCTACTTCTCCCCTTGCTCATCACAATCCAATTCTATTGACTGCTGTTCTTGGGACACACATACATGTTCCACCTTAGGGTCTTTGCACATGCCGTTCTTTCTGCCTGTAGTACTCTTTTCCTGGATATTTATCTGCTTCACTTCATTCGTTTTTCTGCTCATATATCATCACATTAGAGAAGACTTCCAAGGCCAGAAAGTGGAGTCAATAGTTGTCTTCCAGTTTATAAATCATTCTTTTGCAGAAAAAAAGAACTAAACGAACTGCTGGTTTTTATCCTCTTGTCTTTGAAATCCCTACCACTGTCTAGCCTTGTGAAATTCAGATCCTTCTGTTAGAGCAGTTCCTCCATCATGTGATACTCTAACTCTGCTGCCTGGAATGTCCTTCACCCGCTTCATGACCTGGTGAAATATTTCTACTTCAAGGCCGATACCGTCTGGAAGGACCCTCCTTCTGTGTTCTTCCATGGCACTGTAATTTGTTCCCACCATCACTGTGCCACGTTGGCCTGCTCCCGTGCTTTCAAGGGTTGGTTGGTCTCTCTCTCTCTCTCTCTCTCTCTCTCTCTCTCTCTCTCTCTTTATAAATGCAAGTATTGCCTTATTTATTCCCATCTTGCTCGGGCACAGAGTAGATTTTTCTGCATATTTCACCCTTTCTACAAGGTCTTTCTACTGCCCCAACTTTAAAGTAATTTGTATTTCTAGCCTTCTCTGTTAACCTTTTGTTTTTACTTTTCCCAATGCATTAGTCATAGTCTGTCCTGCCTTAGAGCTACTTGAATTTATGTGTCTGTCTCCTTCAGAAGACTGGTGGTTCCTTGAGGTCAGGGCCCATGTCTGATCTTGTACTCTCTGATGTGCCGCGCAGTGGTGGGTTCTTAATGAATTATCAAAAATAATGTTAAAGAAGAAATATTGACTTCGGCTTCCAAATGGAAACCTTTTATCCTGTAGGTGAAAAATTGTCTATCTATTATGATTATTAAGCTTTGGTTTAGATATCAGAATACAATGCCTAATGTATTTCCTGAACATTATATAATTAAAAATGGAATAGGTTTATATTTTTGAAAAAGGAGGAATGGATAGCATAACCGTTGCAAGTTAGGTTATTTTCACTCAAAAGTTAGTAACTTTTCCTGTATTTTCATATCTAATTTTCAAAATTACACTTGCACTCTTCCTTAATCGATCATTTCAAGTACTCTAATGCAAACACATGCAAAATTCTGTGAAAACGAGAAATTAATCAATGTCAAAGGCCATTACATTACAGCAAGCTAGGCCACAAACAACCATGGTACATTCAAAATAAAAATCCTACTGGAAAGAGCAGAGTGTTGGGGGAACACTTTGCAAATTATGTCATTGTCTAACTGCTATGTTGTACGCCTGAAACTAAAACAAAATAATATTAAATGTAAATTTTAATTGAAAACTAAAAGTGAAAGTTTTTTTTAAGACAACCACCACAACAAAAAATCCAACCTAATCCTAAGAGCTGAACTGATATAGTGGGATTTTAGGTATTGGGAGAAATGGAATGGTTTTGATGGTGAGAATTGATAAGCCCGTCAAGTCATACCATGGAAGCTAAATGTTTACTATACACTGGACTAGTACAAAGAAAACCAGTCTTGCCACCTTCTCTTACATGAATGGAAGCCCTTTCTTCAGAAGGGACTCATGCTTAAATTACCAAAATGTAGAGCAATCTCTGGGGTCCTTTCTGCATCATTGCTTGCCCTGTTTTTACTCATCATAAGTCACTCAGCCAATCTCACTTGGTTGCATGATAGATTTTGGCCCTCTATATAAATAAATTCATTTTTGCACTCTTTCCTTAATTTTAATTTTAGTCATAATATTATAACAGGGCAGCTTTCTCTAACTGAAAGAACGTGAAGTACGGGTCTCTGACTTTCACGCCAGCAGGGAATTTCCTCCTATTCCTACCATTCTCCTGAAGTAAAAGAGAAGCCAAGGAAAGCCTCCATTTGGTTATTGTCTTTGTACATCTTATTGAGACATTATAGTTCAAGTTTTTCATTTTATTTTGCAGATCATGCAGATTTTTTCTCACTCCTTCATCCAAGTTCCATTTGGGACAAAAAGTTACTCCTTAAGATATTATATAGATTGCCAGTAATTAAAGGCAATATCCAATAATTCTGCAGGGGAGAAACAGCGTTGGCTTTTTCTGTTCACCCTTTCAAGTGGAAGTTTAAGAAAGTTTAGTATTTGGAAAATATATCAAGTATAAACTAGAGATTCCTTGAGGGTTGTTTTATTTTTAAAGATAGTATTTTGTTTTTTACAAATAGTATGTTCTAAATGATTTTGCGGATATTACAGAAATGGATTTATTTTGGAATTATACTGTGAGCTTATCATTTTTTAGATGGTTCTGTTTATTAATAAAAGTTTGATACCTTTTTACTAAAAAAGGGTTGAGTTTCTTTAGAAGTATGCTAACTTGTAACTCAGATTTATTTCTGTGTTGCAACTTACACCAGCTAAATCTCATGGAAAAAGAGTGTGATGATGGTGATCATGGTTTACTCTATGCCTTCCAGAAAAGTTCAAGGAGCGTATGCTTCTTTACAGGTGAGATGCCTCATTGCCCTTTCAAGATAGTCTGAATTTAGATCCATGTACTTCCCTTCTACTGAAGTTGCATCTGTTGGTCTTGGATTATGTGTCAAAAAGGATGGGAGAATTAAGTGTAAGCTTTATGAAGGCACAGGCCATCATTTTTTGTTTGTTTGTTTGTTTGTTTTAGAGAGAGAATGGAAGGGGGAGAGACACAAAGAGAGAAACATTGACGTGAGAAAGGCACATCAATTGGTTGCCTTCTACATGTGGCCTCAGTTGGGGCCGGGGATCAAGCCTGCAACTGAGGTAGGTGCCCTTGACCGGAATCAAACCTGCGACACTTCAATTCGTGGGCTGATACTCTAACCAGAGGCAATCTTGTTCATCATTGTTTTCCAAGTGTATAGCATTTTAAAGCATAAATAAGAATTTAATCAGTACTCATTAAGTGAATGAAGATCAGTGCTTTTCATGTTTATGTAGGTGCCCCTTGCTTCTTTAGGTTATGGTGACCAAGAACAGGAGTTTTAGTGTCAAGCAGGCCTGGCTAACTATTGACTTTGGTCAAGTTACTAAATATTTTTCTAAACCTCATTCTTCTCATTTGAAAAAGTGACCAACTGGATGCTGTATGTAAAGCCCTTTAAAATGTTTGGCACATAGTAAACTCGTAATGGATAGGCTTTCTTATGAATAGTGAATTTTATATAAGACATTTTCTTATATTGATTTTTATTTACAATGTTACAGAAATAGAGGAGAGACCCTGCTTGAGTCCAAGCTATATGTTTGATTAAGGCCTGCCTTTGTGTGTCTAAACAATTGCGGGTCTTGTGAGGGGATTAACTCTATGAGGGGCTATGGTGCTTCCTGAAAGGGCCATCATAGCAGAAGAGATATGAAGCACGTGGCCTTGGTTAAGTCAAAGTCGACAGGTTATTCTAAGTGTGGTACCTCCAGCTGGTCAGCTAGCTCCCAGGTTGACTTCTAGTGTGAAGCCCTAAAATAAGAATAAGAAAATACTAAAAATTAAAAGTAGACACTAAAATACCATTTCATCAAAATCATCATTGACCTTTGAAAATATAAGACATTGTCAGCATCATCAGTTCCAGTAGCATTGGTCACTGGGGAGACAAGGAGTGTGATTTGGAAGAACTCTTGCAGCCCAGGTTCAATATTGACCAACAGTCACTTTGGCCGTAATCCATTGGCCAGATAGAGCAAGTCAATAGGGAAAATAGAGTCTACCTCCTGATGGGAGAAGCTCCAAAATCTCATTGATAAAGGAGGGTGAGGAGAGAATTGGGGTCATTTTATTAAAACTCCCTCCCACTCCCTCATCCTTGGGTCTCCAAAAACTTTAGTCAATCGTGAACATCAAGCTTGAATTCCAGAATTTAAAGTTCTCAGTCAGGTATAATATAGCTCTTTAGACATAGCTTCTTATGATCCAGAGACCTATGACCTAAAATAACATGCTAATTGCCTCCTACATACCCAACATAGCGATATCAAGAAGCTAACTGCAAACAACACACCCTCAGACAGAAAATGGGAAGCACATAGTAGTCACTGGTTTGCAGCAGTTCTGAAACCCAGTTGGGAACATATTGCCAGGACCTTCTCTTGTGGGGGTTGGGAATGATCCTTGATTAGACCTAGGTTTTTCTCCCTGGAGTGTCTTCTCAGCCCATTTGTCTCCATTGCTTCCTAGCAGTGGCTCTGCAGTCCTCAGCTTTTTATCACTTTTTGTTCTACCCACTCATCTTTCCTTGCCTATAACCCTCTTGGCTACTTCTGAAGAAACAGCCCATCTTTGACAGCAATTCACTTTTGTAGCCTGCTTCTTTCCTATATCAATTTGAAGGTTAAGATCTTTTTACAATTTGAACAATCTGTCCCTTTCAGTCTAGGCTAGTGGTATGTTCACAAGTTACTAATTAAAAACTTTGTGATCTTTATATGAGCTGAATAAAAGTCCACCCCATTGAAAAAACCCAAACATTCCTCTTTCTCTAGACTTGCGGCTACTTTGGGGTTGCTTGTAGAACCACACGGTACAGATTCACATAAGATTTTTTTGTCTAAATTAGAGGGCCTGTTAGGTACCATTTAATTCTTCCAGAGATATTAACCCTTGATTTCACCTTTGTCCTCAGGTGGGGACACTGATGATGAGAAACAGTTTTATGTTCCAACTCAGTAAATTATGGCCCATGATATTTCCTCCAAATTCTGCTTTTAAACTGTTCAGGTATTTATCTTAACTATTATTATTATATCCTATTTTATGCAGTTAGAACACTTCCAACATTTTATTTTTATTTACTTGTTTTTATTTTTTAAAGCTATGATTTTTTAAAAAAATATAGTTTTATTGATTTCAGAGAGGAAGGGAGAGAGAGAGAGATAAATAGAAACATCAATGATGAGGGAGAATCATTGATCAGCTGCCTCCTGCACGCCCCATACTGGAGATTGAGCTTGCAACCAGGACATGTGTGCTAACTGGGAATTGAACCGTGAACTCCTGGTTCAGAGGTCAATGCTCAACCACTGAGCCAAACCGGCTGGGCCACTTTTAACACTTTATCTGAAAATATCTTCAGTCAAATCCAGAAGTTCGTTAGCTACATTTTTTTATCTTCCAAGTAAGCCAGACTACCATTTTTTAAATGTTTTGCTACTCCATAACACAGGTCACCATATTTTCAATCCTCCAATATAATGTCTTCACCATTTTCCCAATTTTTGCTAACAGTTTGCTCTCTATTTTCCAGTCTCTGCTTCTTACCATGTCCCAAAGTCAATGATGTCTGTCTTACGTATTTTTAAAAGCAGCATCCTCTCCTAGGTATAAATTCTATAGTGTTTAGATATTATTGCATAATAACCCACCCCAAAAGGTAGTAGTAAACGCCATACATGATTCATTATTGTTCCTGAGTCCATGGGTCGGCTTCGCAGTTTTGATTTTGGCTGGGCTTAATCAAGTGTGTGAGTCATTCAGCAGATGCCTTGGGGCTGTCTGCAATAAAATGTCGAGGAGTCAGTTGCTTTCAGCTGATGGGGCAAGTCATTACCTGGCAACTACCACAGGAGTGTTCTCATGGCACTGGACAGATTTTTCAGAGAGAAAAAGCAGAAATGTGCAAGATCTTGGAAGTCTAAGTTCAGAAGTTGGCACGCTGCCTCTTCTGCCCTTTCTATTGGCCACATCAAGTCATAAGGCCAACCTAGATGCCAGAGATGGGGAATAGATTTCACCTCCAAGGAGAAACTTAAAACTCACATTTCAAAGGCATGGATTAAAAAGAGGGGACAATTGGGGCAATTTTTGTCATCAATCCACTACAATCTCAAACGCTGGGAAGTGGTATTTTAATGCAGTATAGATGACTTTGGAGTCAATACTGTGGGCTACTGGCTTTGGCCTGGTTCTGCCCATCTTCTCTCCGAGGGAGCACAGTAGTTCTCAAAGTATGCATTGAAGGGTGGCTGCCTATGGTTCCATTGCCTGTTGCGGACAATGCTGGCATGATTCCTAAAATACACTGGTGTTTATCTCGATTGTTGCACCAGTTAGGTCAACAATGGGCTTGGAGTTCATCTTTGAAGTAAAGTTTAGTGCTTTATTAGCCCTACAACTTCCTCTAAAAAGTACCTGCCTAGAAAATTTAACCCAAGATAATGGTTACATTTTCAGTACTGAGAAAGCAGAGGCTTCACCCCTTCAGGTATTTTAGGAGGAATGGGACCAGGTATCACAGAATCACTGTTTGGGTGGTATGGTATTTTGACATGTTAAGATTTCTTTCTTTTAAAAAAATATATTTTATTGATTTTTTACAGAGAGGAAGGGAGAGGGATAGAGAGTTAGAAACATTGATCAGCTGCCTCCTGCACACCCCCTACTGGGGCTGCGCCTGCAACCAAGGTACATGCCCTTGACATGAATCGAACCTGGGACCCTTCAGTCCGCAGGCTGATGCTCCATCCACTGAGCCAAACTGGTTAGGGCGACATGTTAAGATTTCTTTTCCTTGTTCCCACTGCTCAGCACTCTTGCTCCTTCTTCCTCAGCTTTATGCATGAGTTGCCTTCATGGTGAGGGATTAACCAGAGCAAGAAAACAGTCAAGTTCTTGGCATTTGAACTCCTAAGAAGACATCTGTATATCATCAAAAGCCATGACTCTGGCATAAACAATAGGTTAGTCAGAATACTTAGCCAGAGTTTCCTGCCTTTGGGAATAAAGATAAAAATCAGTTGACTAGGGAAAGAATGAAGTTGAGAAAGAGGAGAACAAAATTCGTTGTTGTAAATCCCTGAGGAAGGGTATGGACCTGGCTTATCCCGGGGATTGAAGTCCTTTGTGATGGGAGGGATAATGGAAATAAGAAAGTTTGGGGTTCTCTATACGTAGAGGCCTCTACACCTTCCTCCCCAGTTTGTAATCAGGAGAAACTATAAGTCTCTCTGAGAAGCCCCGAGTCCACCTTTGAGCCAGAGCAGAAACGTGGCCCTAGTTAAGGAGGATGCATACGCAGAGGGGCCTGCATCTCCCTGCAGGGTGGGAAAAGCAGCAGGGAGTGCCTTGGCTTTTTGAGTGATGACCAGAAGGGCTGGTTGACTTGGAGGCAGCTTGCAGTTTGGGCCTGCTGGGCACAGAATGCATGGGCCAGGAGAACAGAGGCCATGAGGGGCTACAGATGTCCACAGGAGATGGAGCTGCATCTCAGCTGGGGCTACTGTGGCCCACGGAGGACTGTGCAGAACACGCTGCATTTCCCCGCGAATTAAGAAAGCCAGTCCTCTCCTCTGAACTATCCCCAGGAAAATTCTGACTTGAATGTTTACCTAAATGAGACCGAGTAAAATCCAGGAAAGGCAGAGTTTACTTTGAACGACGAGATCAATGTACTTGGTATAGTTAAAATGGGTTTTGAGAATTAAGTACAATTCTAGAATTACCTTAGTTTACTGATGGCAAGATACACGTTTTGTGTTCACACTTTAACATAACTGCAATTGAGATGCAGCATGCAATCCAAATATTATCGTTTAGCTGGCAGTGATTTTTCTTTCTTAATGTTATGAAAAATAGTGCTTCTTACGAATGATGGGGTCTTAAATTCAATGAAATACACTATAACGGAGGTTATATCTTTGCATACCTTGGGTTTGCAAAGTATCACTTATTATAACTGAAATGATAATAATTCAAAACCTAGAGCTCAGCCCTTCCTGGCATTCCAAATTCTTCCTTTATTCACCATAACGTCTTTCCTTATAGACCCACACGCCTGAGGAATGACAGTTTGAAGCTGTGTGGTCTCTAAGATGGGAGGGACTTCATTGCTGCTCAGAATTAAGCTGAACGTCACCCGGGGCCCAGGTGATGATGGCATGGGGCCATTCTGTAAAATGTATTGTACATTTCGTTTGTATTGCACATACTGAAAACAGTTTGGAGATCAATTTTGATAGTAATATGTGCCTGGACAAGATTATAAGTAATTTTAATTATTTTTTTTAGTATGATTTGCTGTTATTTAAAAATTTCCGTGATGAATATATTCTTTCATAAATTGTAAAAAAAAAAAAAAAAAGATTAAAAAAAAATGCCAGGGCCCTATGTACAATTTCCAGCCTATTGTGTCTGCCCTCCATCCTCTTACTCCCAAGGCCAGTGACAAAGGAATGTATGTCCCCTGCCACATTTATACCACTAGCAATCCATCAGCTATTCCTTTTAAAGGAGCTCCTATTCAAACACTAGTTACTTCTTCATTCTTCTTCTTTAACGTCTCTAAAGCACATAGTTGAGTGTAAGTTAATTGGTCAGCCAAATATTGTGTGTAGGATTCTTTTAAGAAATTGAAAAAGCATACTTCTAACGAATATACTGAAATTATTTTTACATAATTTGTTCTATAATATTTAGTAATTGCAATCCCAGAATACTAATCATATTGCATCTCAAATAGGATTTGCTTTCTTGGAGCTCAGCTCATTAGTTTGTTTTGTAGTTTATTTAATCCCTGATCAATAAATTACAAAACTGAGGACAAGCCATTCTAAAATACTGTCTGATTAACCGTGCTTGTAAAATCTCAGGGTGAGGGACTTCATACACCTTCAAATCTATGTTTTACAATGTTCCAGATTTTATTATTGTCTCCTCACATGCTATATATTCAATAAGCTATTACTGAACAAAGTATAATGTCTAAGCTAATACTCCACACTATAAAAATTGTATTACACATTATGCTATAATGCTAGAATTTTATGCCCCTATAAAATTGTTTTAGGAAATGATTTTTGGGTCCCAGCTTTAGGTGTTTATTCCTTGAGTGCATCTCATTTTTAAAGCAGTTTAGTTGGCATTTATTTTTGTAAAAAATCAAACAGCATGAAACATGATAGAATATTGATCATTTCCTTTACTATTTTCCAAATCTATTATCTCTGATGTGACAGAGAACTGTTAACATTGCATGGTTTGGTAGCTCACCATGATTCATGGGAAGATTTTAGCAGAGGCCTCATGCAATGCACAAGAAGCATCCAGGACACTCCAGAAAATTCTTTGCAGCCCTCTCTGAACTCCAGATCTAGCTCAGATAGAGTGTGACTCAGTGTAAAGATTTGATCTTTTCCTAAATATAAACATCTGTGAGGACTATAAATGGGCTTCTTGTGATGGTTAATTTTATGGGTCAACTTTGACTGGCTAATGGATTCCCAGAAGGCTGGTAAAACCATCTCTGCATTTGCCTGTGAGGGTGTTTTAGAAAGAGATTAACATTTGAATCAGTAGATGAGGAAAAATAGAACACAAAAGCTGAGAAAGGGGAACTCTCTCTCTCTCTCTCTGCTTGAGCTGAGGTGTGCCCTCTTTTCCTGCCCTCAGATATCCATCGGCACTCCTGGTCCTCAGGCTTTCAGAATCAAACTGCACTTACATCATCAGCCCCTTAATTCTCAGGTTTTGGGCTCAGACTGAATTACACCACAGGCATGCCTGCTTCTCCAGCTTGCAGACGGCAAGCGGTGGGACTTCTTGGCCTCTGTAACCACAAGAGCCAAATCCTACAAGAACTCTCCGCATATGTATCCTGTTGATTCATTCTGTTTCCCTGGAGAACCCTGATTAGTACATTTCTCAATCTTTTTTTTCCCCTGGGCCACACATGACAGTTGAATTTTACACTCATGACACAGGTATATGCATGAACCCAAAATTTTGTAGATATTTTATAGATATTTTGTAGATATTTGTACTAAGAGGAAAAGGCAAAAAACAAAATAACAAAACAAAATTCACCCACACCAAGTAGTGGTCTAATAATTATACAAGTTTTGCTCCAAACAGATGCTCTATAAAGAGCTTAAATTATTGCATAGAACAAGGGGAAATTGTTAATTTCTTTTACCATGAAGCTCAGCAATTCTATTTCCAAGTATGTATCCAAGAGAAATGAAAACCTATGTCCAAAAAGAAAAAAACCTGTACACAAATGTTCATAGTAGTTTTAGTAGTACCCCCCCCCAAAAAAAATAAAAATAAAAATAAGTAAATAAATAAAATAAAAGGGAAACACAAATTCCTTCAATTGATGAATGGGTAAACAATATTGAAATATTGATACATGCGACACCAGGGATAAACCTTGGAAACGTCATACTAAGTGAAAGAAGGCAGTCACTAAAGACTGGCTTTGTATTAGTCCATTCATATGAAATGTCCAGCCAGGCGCTGCTCTTCCATTTCCGCCCAGCAGAGGCAGGAGGCAGTTACCGATTCCCTTGCTGGTGGGGTATTATTCACAGGAAGAAGAGGGCAGGTCACCAGCCATTCCCCTCCAGGCAGAAGCAAGCAGTCATCTTGATTCTCTTGCTGGGGTAGTATCAGTGAGGCTGTGGGAAGTGGACCTTCTGCCCCTGCCTGGTGACAGCAGATGGCGCTCTGATTCCCCCTGTAAGGGTAGTGTTGGGAGGTCTAGGGGGCCGGGCTGAGCCTCCACACCCACTCCGGAACAGTGGGACTCAAGGAAGAGCTGCAGGGGACCATCTCATGTCAGCAGGACCCAGTGGGGAGCAAAATGGAAGTAGCTTTAGTATGGATACTTTATCCATCCAATTTTCACTACTAAAAGGTCATCCAAGGGTAAGAAACTATCAATAGTTAAAACCTCAGCACTCACAAGAGTTTAATTCCTACGCCTCTTAATGCACAGCAGTACCTTGATGTTTGTCAAATGTAACGTCTCACAGTCACCACTCTGCGTCCTTTGAGCACTGTGGTCAAGCAGCACAGGACAGGGAGAGCCAGCATGACGGTGGACATGGAGTTTTCGTTTTGCTTTGGTGTGCCAATCCCATGGTTGCTGCAGTTAGGCTGTTTTTTGTCTTCAAGCTTCAGCGAGCTAGCTGTGCTCCTAAAGGAGCAGAACAATGGAGGGAGAAAGAGAAGGTAAATGAAGAGGCCGTGGAGGAGGGAGTCTATACTTGAACAATTATAAATTGTTCATGGGGAAGGGTTGAGTATTAGTCCTCTTGACTTTTGGCAACCCATTCACTGAGAAAATAGCTCCCATTACTTTACAATGAGAGTGTTCAACAAGAGCTCAGGGCTCCACTTCATTTTCCGTTGGAATTAATCGCCTCAAAGTCTTTCTTCAAGAATCCATTAGTAGGTCAGAGGGCTTAGCATCAGTTTCATGCTCTACTATTCTTTTTCCTCTCATGGCTCCCCCACTCCTTCTTGGCCTCTGTGTTTCTTTATTCTTTTAGCGGCTATAAAATATATAGCACTTTGAAAAGTTAATGGATGTAAAACTATGTATTGTAACTGAGGAAGTCCAATACTCCTGGGCAGTATTTTCACCCACTTGAAAACTGAAGAGCATTGAAATAATTTCTAAGCGGAAACACTGCATTCCATTGTTTGTAAAAATTATAAAGCAAATCCTTTATTAATCTTTGTACTGAGTGTTCTAACTAATATTTCCATTTTCAATAAATGTAAATAGGACTCTGAAAACTGTTGGTATAAGAGGGCTAGATATTATTGTGTATACTAATTACATGGGCCTGG